>NC_139956.1:31439119-31459119 GCF_963454915.1 Gymnoscopelus microlampas | reverse complement strand
CGATGGGGCTAAGTGTCCACATGGAGCCAGGGACCCCCGGGGGTCCCCGGTCCACCTCCATGCCCAGAGACGGTGGCTCCCGAGGCGGGTAAGGGCGGCCGGCGCGGACCCCTGGGGGTCCCCGGTCGTGGGTCTGGAAAAGGGACAAAGTCCTGCCGTGGAAAAAGAGCAGATCCACAAGCCTGGATAGGCCTGTGGTGGCGGCGGGGCGCAATACCGGCCGTGTCCACAAGGCGGCGCCCTCCCCAGTCCATGGTCCCCGGTAGTGATGAGCGGGTCGACCCGTAACCCGCGGGTCAACCCGCGGCGCGGGTGGGTCGAGTCAGAATTTCAGAGGCAATTATGCGGGCTGTGGGTGAGCGGGTCAGCCGCTCTCACACGCAAAAAAAAAAAAAATGATCACATGCTCTTGTTTTGTCTTTATTCCTAATAAGAATAAGAATAATAACAATAAAACAGTTTGAATACACTTGGGGATTATTTTCTAACCATGATTTTACAGAATTAAAAAAACATCGCGGGTCGCGGGGCGGGTTGAGCCATAGATTTATATATGGGTTCGCGGGGCGGGTTGAGGCGGGTTGGGTTCCGTCGCGGGGCGGGGCGGGGCATGAAAAAACCCGACCCGCTCATCACTAGTCCCCGGCCCACCTCCGCGCCCAGGGACGGTGGCTCCCGGAGCGGGTAGAGCAACCGAGTGTGAACCCGGCAGTCTGCCGGGAGGCCCAGGGCTCCTGGCCTCTCCCCTGCTGGAAGGGGGAAGCCAGGGAGAAGGGCCGACTCGTGCCATAAGATAGCTAGGGATCATGCCCAGGAAGAGGCACCTTCCAGTTCCTGGGGTAGTGACGGGGCGACGAAGACCCCCAAAATCATGGTTCTTTGAAAAATTTCGATTTTTTTTTCTAAGTGTCCGCATGGGCTCCAGAGGTCCCCGGGGACCCCCTGGAGGACCCCTGGCCTAAAATTCCAACTTTTTTCGGCTTGTCGATCTGCACTTTTTCGGGCTAAAACGGCCCGTACCTCCCGGTCCGTGGGTCGCTCGGGGCCGGCGGAGGGCTCGTTGGATCCGGGCCGGGGGTGCGCACGTGTCGGTACCCCCCCCCCCCCCCCCCCGGGCCCCTGGGTGGCTGCCCGGGCAAACGGTGGCCGAAAAACCCGAAGAAAGCTCCGGAAGGCTCAGGAGCTTTAGGGCTCGCTGCCTCTCCCATGCGTGAAATTCCGCATTGGGGGGAAAGTGGCTACTTGTGCCATAGGGTAGCTAGAGACCATGGCCGGACATGGTGCACCATATTCGGGGGCGTCCCCGTGCCTCGCAGGGCCATGGATCCTGGAGGTTGCAGCCTGAAGTGTTGCAGCCTCAGGTCACCCTGGCTCTCCCCTGGTGGAGAGGGGGAAGCTACGGACAAGGGCCGACTGGTGCCATAGGATAGCTAGGGCGACGGAGCCTCGCCCGACGTGAGGCTCCGTCTGTGGATCTCCGCGTCGTACCTCCCTGTCCCCTCCCCGTGGCCCAGGAGGCGTCCCGCTCGTCCCTGCCTCCCTCCTGTGAAAAAGTCTCCCGGTCGGGACGCACACTCGCTCTAGAACGTACCTGTGGAGCTTGGCCGTGGGGAGCTTGGCCGCCGGGAGCTCCCGCCGCCCCTCTCACGGGGGGCCTTGGCAGTCTCCACGGACCGGCAACCCCACGGTGCGCGCCTCACCTGGGCACGCTGTCTCTGTGGTGGAACAGGAGGCCTACCTGGTTGATCCTGTAGCATATGCTTGTCTTAAAGGGCGCTGCAGACTCGTCTGAGTTGGGCGTGCAGTCACTGCCAAGTGACCACGCCGGGACAGTAACTGATATGGGTGGCGCACGCAGGAGTTGAGTAAACCAAAGTTCCCGATTGTGGACCCACAAGGCAAGTTACCTTGATGGGGTTGGGGGCGGGGGAACTTGACATGAACCTGCGAGCAGCTACGTATCTATGTGGGTTGTGCCCGGCGCCGCGGTTGTCCCGCAACTCAGCAGTGGCTGCACCCGAGTTAATCGAACGAGATTCCCACTGTCCCTACCAGCTACCTAGCGAAACCATAGCCAAGAGAAATGAAATCAGCTCAGACCATAGAGGAAAGAAGACAATCTTCAGCGAGGAAACAAGACCCTGCTAATGGGCGTGATAACTATTGCGGCACCCCTTGTACCACCAGGTACCTGCGGTCTGTAGGCCGCGGGACCCCCCCCCGACTTATCGCCCGCCGAGGGGTGCTTAATCGTGGGTACGCGGGACCGGCCGGTGAGCCGGGCCCGACGCGCTAAGTTCAGAATAGTCCCAGGGGCGACTATTCTGGTTTGTACCACCAGGTCCCCGCGGTGCTTGTCTGTAACTTCACTTAACGCCCGCTGAGGGGTGCTTAACACATCGGGTGCCAAACACGGTCTGAACCGTGTGTTTACATAGTGGCGGTTCGGTGCCGAACACGGTCTGAACCGTGAGTTTGGTCTTTTTGTTTTTTTCGTTTTTCTCCGCGCGGGCGGGGCTAGAGCAGCTCTGGGAGCACCCATTGTAATCCTGCGAAGGAAGTGCCAGATCGCTCACCGGAAACAAACAAAAAATTCACATCCGCTTCCTGTCTATTTCCTACTTTGAAACGCCTATATCTCCGAATCTGTTTCCTGTGGGGAAAACCGGTCATGCGCGATGCGCGATCCCCCCCCGTTGTAACTCGCAAGGGTAATGTTATGGTTCCAGGCTGTAGCCAGGCTCATGGCTCAACATGAATCAATGCTTTTTTTCGTGTGGATTTGCTCATCGCGGAGTCTACAGATTTAAACAGTAAAGCGCAGTCAATGGGGAGAATGCTGGCACCCAACGTAAGTTGTTATGAAAAAACACTGGCACCCGATGTGTTAAGAGTGGGTCCACGGGACCGCCTGGAGAGCCGGGTGTCCGTCGAGGCCTCCCCGGGGGTCCCCAGGGGTCCCTGGCTGTAGAGGCCTGACCCGACCGACCGGTCGGGTTAAGCCTCCGGAGCCAGGGACCCCCGGGGGTCCCCGGTCCACCTCCGCGCCTAGGGACGGCTGTTGGACTGGTGGGCTTTCGGAGCAGCGGGCCGTCGGAGCTGCACCACGTAGCCACAATTTAATGTTGTGGTCACCATCATCATCGGTGTAAAGAAAACTTTATGAAGTCTTATAACTTATAACTTACTAATAATATATCTATATATAGTCTTATACCTTTGGGGGATACCTTGGGGAGCCCGGGGGAACCCAACAGGTGACCCCAACAGCACATTATGGAAGGGCCATATGTGACGCTGAAGGAACATAGGGATGAGGGAAGATAGGGTCTAATTTGGGATGAGGGAACATAGGGCTGAGGGAACATAGGGTATGATTTGGGATGAGGGAACATAGGGCTGAGGGAACATAGGGTCTAATTTGGGATGAGGGAACATAGGGTTGAGGGAACATAGGGCTGAGGGAACATAGGGACTAATTTGGATAAAATAAATTTGTTAGGGATTGAGGGAACATAGGGCTGAGGGAACATAGGGCTGAGGGAACATAGGCATGACCCCCCACAACCTCCACCAATGGAGATCGATGTTATGGTTTCACCCCATTGTGTAAGTTTGTCTGTTAGCAGAATAACTTCAGAACGGATGGCCAGATTTCCATGAAGCTTGGTGGGGGTGATCTGTACAGTAGGCTGCCTCAAAGACAGTGGTAAAATATGTCTTTTAGGAGAATAATTAAACAATGGATGGTTGGATTTTCATGAAACCCTGAAGACCCTGAAGACATGATTAAAGCTAACAGGACATTATTTAATTAATAAAACTTCTTGCTAACCAAACTGTATGGTAGAGTATGTTAGTACATCTGCAGTGGTTGGAGGTGGTCTCCCTATTGAAAAATGTAGACCCTGCTGTCGGATAGGACATCTACTGGTTGACAACGTCAATACAGTTATTTGAAGCTGACGGTGCATCAAATTGGACAAGATGCGCCATCTTTATTATTGTAGTAAAGACATTGTTACAATTGTCTCTCGCCGTCGGGAGATATATGAAACTTACAGATTGTAGTTATACATTTTGAGGCAAAAAGATCATAGCGTATGGCATAGCGGTCCAGGCACCTAGGCTCCAAAGTAGCCTGACAGCGCGTTGCGGGTTCGAGTCCCGATCCCGACAGCCTTTGCTGCGTGTCACTCCCCATCTCTCTATCCCAATTTCCTGTCAGCCTACTGTCCTATCTATAATGAAGGCATAAAAGCCCTAAAATGTAATCTAAAAAAATTAAAAAAGGTCATGGGGTAAAGTCACAAGCAAGGGCAAGTTCCAAATTATATAATCACATATACTGTACCATCACGTCATACCCCTCCCCCTCAGACACACACACAAACACACACACACGCACGCACGCACGCACGCACGCACGCACGCACGCACGCACGCACGCACGCACACACACACACACACACACACACACACACACACACACACACACACACACACACACACACACACACACTCTCACTCTCACCAAATGTAGCATATCTCATTTAGGAATTAAACTCTTCTCTATTACATTGGGGGCAGTGAGCCGCTACATCAACTAAGCCAATATAAGGTAATGAACCCTGATGAAACCTGCCCACCTTTGGATAATGTGATTACAAGGTCTTTGCAACCTTTTCACCCAAAGGGAAGGGTTTGGGCACAGCATGATGCCTGCTACTTTCTTCAGAACACCTTTAAGTTGCAGTAATACAATAGCGCTCATTTTACACCGGGGGGGGGGGGGGGGGGGGGGCGCCGGTGCAAAACACAGCTATAGCTGTTGTCTAGAAGCTTAACTGGGACAATAGGTCAATAGGTTAAGCGTCTTGCTCAAGGGCAACGCCTCGAGGGACGCTCAGAGGCTAATTGTAGAGGGAGTGGAAGTAGTGCATTAGCTGTCCGTGCACATGCAGATTTTTCCAGCTATTTGAAACCAAAAACCCGTCTGGTCTCAGGATATCTTCTGCATGTGTGACCTCTGTGGCTGTGGTTCTCAAAACATTGTTTTTTATTTCAAGGACCCCCCCCACCCCATGGCTCTTGAGAGTGTACAAAATGGAACCAAATGGACCTGTGAAGGGGGCACATTTGGTTTCATTTGTACATTCTCAGAGTTACAGACCTGTAAGGGCCATTTGGAGAGAGGGGGCGGGGCGGGGGGGGGTTAACCCATTGAGACCTAACGCATCTGTGTCATTTTTTGATTTTGAGCTAAAAAAGCATTATTTTATAGTTTGGCTATTCAAAAATAGCACATATACAAGCTCATAGCGGCACCGCGCTACGAGCTTGTAGATTTGCTATTTTTGAAAAATTGAGAAAATGTGTGCAAATTAATATATTTATATTATTTTAAAGCGAACATTTTTAACTCAAATCTTTGCTTCTGTGGGGGTCCCTGGAACACACTGTTAATAGATGGGTGTCGGCGGATAAATACATATCATTTTGGGGGCCCTTGACATGAAAAGGTTTGAGCACCACTGACATAGAAACATACGTTTTTTTTCAGAAAACTGTTAGGATTTAGAAGACATTTGTAGAATCGGCTTCAGGTCTCAAGGGGTTAAGAGAAAGAGGGTGCAAGTTTGAGAAAAATAAACAGATGCAGGCAAAGATACCCAGTTCCCATACACCCTACAACATCTATTTTGCACTACAGCAAATAATCTCAAAAACCTGCCTTCCAAATTCCCCAAATGAATCAACATATGCACTCTTTTAACATTTACAGAACACTTCTACATTTCCTGTGGGGAACGTGGAGAAGTGTAAAAACCCACCGCCTTTATAACAGAACTCTGCATGGCAAAAGAACAATGATAAAGACAAACAACGAAGAGCCAGGAAGCAACAGCAGGTTGTCTCATTAATTTCTAGGGCCCTCAAAGGTTTAAAGGAAGTCTAGCTAGCGCTCACAAGGATTGTGTTTGTTTATTAATATCTCTCGCTTGTTTTTCCTCGCCTCTTGTTAGTGTTGCCAGCTCAATAATTCCTGCGTATTAATCATGGGTGCCCATTGCACAATGCACGTGGCAACCGAGCCTGTCTGCTTCTTCAGTATTTCCGTGGCAAATAGCTCCAGGGTCGGCCCCTAGCCTTTTAGTGACCCCGCCCCCTCAGTGGTGGTAATAGTAGGCCTACTCAAATCTTGTACTTAAGTAAAAGTATCAATACTGCAATGTCTCTGTCACAAGGAAAAGTCCGGAATTCAAAATCTACTTCAGTAAAAGTACAAAAGTATTGGCTCAAAAGTATTTAAGTACCAAAAGTAACTAGTAGCTAAAGTTTTCAAATAATTGTAATCATGAGTAAAAGTACAATATTTGCCTCTGAGATGTAGTGGAGTAGAAGTAAAAGTACTGAAAATTGGATATACTCCAGTAAAGTAAAATAACCTCCAAATTGTACTGAAGTACAGTACGCGAGTAAATGTAACTTTCCACCACTGCCACCACCCCCCTTACCACACACACGCACGCACGCACGCACGCACGCACGCACGCACGCACGCACGCACGCACGCACGCACGCACACACACACACACACACACACACACACACACACACACACACACACACACACACACACACACACACACACACACACACAGTCGTATATCTTGTACACTTTCCCAGTCTCTATTCCCTGTCTCAGGCACATCGACCGACACTGTATAGCTTCTTCCACCATATAAAGAAGATGTGTGTGTGTGTGTGTGTGTGTCCGTGCGGCAGCACTGCTGTTACATTAGCAAGAACAATGGCCTGGAGAGTGATGGGGCTTTCAAAGAGCAGCCACTTTAGGAGACCGTGGGGAGAGAGAACAGGGTGGTGGTGGTGGAAGGGGGGGATGGGGGGGGGGCAAAGATTGGTAGCGGATGCGAGATGAAAGGGATCCACTCACACGTTGCCCTCCCTGACAAATACCATGCACCACCACAGACCGCAATATCCCCATGCCAAATGTTAGCCTTAACCCTTTAAGCCCTGAAGAAGCATCTGTGTCACTTTTTGATTTGAGCTAAAAAGCATTTTTTTACTCTTTGGCTATTTTAGAAATATCGTTATTTTTTTGCAAATCTTGAGATTCGAGTTTCAAAAGCGAACATTTGTAACTCAAATCTTTGCTTCTGGGGGATTTAACAGTTTTTTGAAAAAACTTATGTCGCCATAATATCAGTGGTTCTTTTTTCCATGTCACGGACCCCCAAAATGACATGTATTTAGCCACGGACCCCCATCTAAAAATATATGTTTCAGGGACCCCCGGAAGCAAAGATTCGAGTTAAAATTTTTCGCTTTAAAACAATATACATATATTAAAAGATTTGCACACATTTTCACGATTTTTCATAAATAGCAGATCTGCAAGCTCATAGCGCGGCACTCGGTGCCGCGCTATGAGCTTGTATATCTGCTATTTTTGAATAGCCAAAGTGTAAAATAATGCTTTTTAGCTCAAATCAAAAAGTGACACAAATGCTTCTTCAGGGCTTAAAGGCTTAAGTAACTGCAGGGAGGTGTGTGAGTAGTGGAGGGGAGGAGAGGGGTCTGTGCACGTGCGCGCGTGCGTGCTTGGGTGCGTGTGCATGCGCGTGGGTGCGTGTGGAAGATACTACTGTGTTTGTGAGTGATGATGCTGGGACCTCTCTACCCAGCACGATAACGCTGTCTTAAAAGTTTAGGCGGACTCCGGAGAATAACTTTTATATAGGATAATTGCAGCAGTACGGGGAAATGACTGAATCAATAACCGATTGACAGGATTGAATGGAGCGAGAATAAGAAGAAAACTAGGAAAAGTGCTCCTCGGAGCACAGGTCTCCGCCAGGTCAGGTATACGTTATCGTGGCCTCCTGGTGGCGCTGTAATAGGCCAATGTGAAAAGGGTGCCATTTCTTCTTAGGCCTTTCACGGCAATCGGACAGTGCATTCATGATTTGAGGCATTGTGTTCCAAAAATGTGTTGCTAAATTAGACCTGCTGGTGGCACTATAACAGGCCAATGTGAAAAGGGTGGCATTTCTTCCTTGGCCTAGTGGGAATGTGTTTGTGAAATTTCACGGAAATCGCAAGCTGCGTTCATGATTTGAGGCATTTTGTTGAAAACGGACCAATCCTGCAAACTTTGGAAGCCAATCTTAGCCAATGAGGATGGAATATTGAAAATTGGACAGATCCGGGTTGATCACATGACTATAGAAAGAGATACTGTGCAGGCCTACCAATTTGCATGACGTTTGGATAAAATCTTTAGGAGTAATATTAAAAAAATGGGTTTTGCACAAAACAGCCTCCTGGTGGCGCTATAACAGGCCCATGTGAAAAAGTGAAGAGATTAGCTGGGCACGGACGGACAGGACACGCATACAAACAGACGGACAGGGGGTAAAACATACTCTCTCGCCATGCCTTTCGGCCTGGCGGAGCATAACAAATGCTCAATAGAACGTCTGAATAAATCTAAGCATTCCTAATAAAATAGCATTACGATGCATTCCACACAGAACGGTATCACACAAATAAACACAGGGCAGCAGCAATGCCAACTTGCGTAGAATACTCACAACAAGCTGGCTAGGCGCGCGCGCGTGTGCGTGCCTGCCTGCCTGCATGCGTGCCTGCGCGTGTGCAGTCGCATTCATTCGTTCCCATTTAACCCATTCAAACCAGGAACGCGTCTGTGTGACCACTCTATCAATATTTTATACTTATGGCTGTTCAAAAATAGCAGATATACAAGCTCATAGCGCGGCACCGAGTGCCGCGCTATGAGCTTGTAGATCTGCTATTTTTTTTTTAAATCTTGGAAAATGTGTGCAAATCTTCGAATGTATGTTTTAAAGCGAACATTTTTAACTCCGATCTGTGCTTCTGGGGGGGGGGTCACTGGAACAACATATTTTGAGATGGGGGTCCGCGGCCAAAACATATCATTTTGGGGGTCCTTGACATGGAAAGAGTTTGAGAACCACTGATATTAAAGCAACATAAGTTTTTTCAAAAAACTGTTTAGGATTTAGAAGACATTTGTAGAATCCCCAGAAGCAAAGATTTTAGTTACAAATGTTTGCATTAAAAATACATATATTCAAAGATTTGCACAAAATGTTCAAGCTCGTATAGTGCGGCACTCGGTGCCGCGCTATACGAGCTTGTAGATCTGCTATTCTTGAATAGCCAAAGAAATCTTAAAATGACACAGACAGATGCGTTCCCGGTCTTAATGGGTTAACCGGTGGGGATAGCCCGCTATCTCCTCTCACCCTCTCTCTCTCTCTCTCTCTCTCTCTCTCTCTCTCTCTCTCTCCCCCTCCCTCTCTGTGGCTGACAGCCTGCACACACCTTGCCGCTCTTGCCATGCCCGGGCGCCACATCTCTGAGGTGCATGCATGCAGCATAATATTCCTGGCTCATCCGGCAGGATCAGGGAGGATTGGAGGTCGCGTATACCATTTGCCAGAGAGAAGAAGCAGGCCCTTGGGGGCCCCTGTTTCTATAACTGTGGACTCCGAGGGACAGTAGTGGGACCTAGGCTGGCTCTCATGTCCCCCGGTGCACCAGGCACATTTCCAGGGGGATTAGCAAGAGAGAGAGAGAGAGAGAGACTTAGCCTGTCAGACTGAGATGGGACTTGGAGGTTGGAGGGGGTGTGGAGGGGGGGTAGGGGGGTAGGGGGGGGGGATGTGTCCCAGCCCTGGGGATTTGCTCTGGTCTTTGAGTGGGGCTCAGTGGTATAGGCGTGTGCCAGCGGCGCCAGGCCAACATGGGTTTAAGTACATGGGATGGGCAGTGACGGTGGCATCATCCTAGGATAACGGACATGAGAGAAAAAGGAACACATCAGCAATGCTGATGATAGCCACAAAAAAAACACATTACTGTGGGTAGGGTTCACACAATGGTGAACATCAATATTTATATATTTTTCACGTTACCCACTTGAGCCCTCGCATCCCTATTCTGGGGGGGGAACATGGGCTGGAAAATAGCCGATCTACGACGCGCTGTGAGCTTGTAAATCGGCTATTCTCGGCGAAGAGGTTTGGGTGTACAGGGAAAAAAGAGCAGGCCAGGTACCGAGCCAAAGGTCAAGTTCACAAAGTATTGAGGGTTCAAGTCGTTAAATGTCAACACACAAAAAACACACATTTAACTCTTTGACTAATTCATTCATCCATCCACCCTCCCCCTGCTGAAAAACAAGCAGAAAAACAACAGAAAGCCGAGAACATTTTACTTTTATAAATCCTTTAACATGAAAGGTGCCCATAGCTTTTTTTGTTGTGATCACGCGATTGGACCATCGTTTTGGAGTAAAAAGTACAATATTTGCCTCTGAGATGTAGTGGAGTAGAAGTAAAAGTATTGGACATCGGAAATGCTCAAGTAACCTCAAAAACTGTACTTAAGTACAGCACTTGAGTACATGTACTTATAGTTACTTTCCACCTCTGCCGCCGCGCGCAAACAAGCCGCGTTATTGAAAACAGCAAATATGTCTGGTGCAACAAATTCCATCTTCGGGGCGTGAGCCTTATTGCCTTGGAAGTCGGGTCCCTCCAGTGCGTATAGCGTCGAGGAGAAATGTATGTGAGATCCAGATCACAGTGTTACGCAGCAGCAGCAGCTCTCTCCCGCTCGTTGTTTCTTTCATTTCCTCGGAGCTCCTGCGCGGGCGAGTGTGAGTGTGTTGTTATTGGTGTGATTATTCTGTCGCACGACACACAGGAGACTTAGGACTAAATGAGCTACCATGTTGTTGTGACTATACTATCTCTGTGCCCTATAACTGATTGTCTGGGCCATCTCCATGGACCTAGACTAACCCGTCGAAACCGGGAAAGCGACCTGTGTCGTTTTAGATTTTATAGCGTTGGGCTATTCAAAACAATAGCAGACATACAAGCTCACAGCTAACAGCTCACAGCGGAAACTCCACCCCCCTGTCGGGTGATAAGAAGCGGCCTGCTCACGCGTTGAAGGAAGCATGAGCTCAGTTCGGGGCTCTCGCCATGCTGGCAGAGGGAGAGTAGCGCCCAGGATTAAAAGCTCCGGCAATTGGCACTGGGTGAAAAAAATGGGTTACAAAAATCGTGGGCTAAAACAATTACATAAAAATACAAGCTCACAGCGTGTCACTTTGTGCTTGTGCTGCGCGCTTGGATATCTGCTATTTTTAGACATTTTTGAAAAAAATCTCGAAAGTGTTGAATTTTGAATTACTTTTGAATTACAAAAAGTTTGAGAACTACTGATTTACAGTAGAAGGCATTCGTTGAATCGGCCCCAGGTCTTAATGGGCTAATATGGAAACCGGCTCTATGAGATTCACGGTAAAGAATTGCCTCCGGTAAGCATCCTCATAACCTGCAAGAGAGAGAAGAATCAAAGTTAGATCATCAGAGAAGCTACTGTAGCAAAGCTGCTTACCGCGCACTTGCACCTCCCGGCCTTGGGTGCGTTCCAGGGCCTGATGTGTCTCCATGGTGATTGGATATACAGTAGGCAGTGGTGTAAAGTAACTAAGTACATTTACTCAAGTACTGTACTTAAGTACACTTTTAACACTTTTTTTTACTTCACTGGAGTGTGCCCAATTTTTTTATAATTTTACTTCTACTCCACTACATATCAGAGGCAAATATTGTACTTTTTACTCCACTACTAATTATTTGACAACTTTAGTTACTAGTTACCTTGTAGATTTTTATTATTATTCAGCCTTATGCATACTTAGGCTATTTGAAAATAGCCGATCTACAAGCTCACAACGCGTCGCTTTGCGACGCGTTGTGAGCTTGTAGAACGGCTATTTTCAAATATTTTTTTAATATTTGGAAACTTGGGAAATGGGACATTCTGCAAAAATGAGAACTTTCCCTATGAGTATGCCTAGGCTACTTTACTATCATATTTGAATGCGAATACTTCTGTACTTTTACTCAAGTACATTTTGAATAGCAGACTTTTATAGTTTTTAGAGTATTTCTACATTGTGGTATTGGTACAAAATGTGAGTGCTTCTTCCACCACTGGATATAGGTTATTTGGGGGCAGAGTCTGTCCGCATCTTGTCGACCCCTCGGGGGGAGGGGGGATGAGAGAGCCAACGCAGCACCGAGAAATTCCAGCCACAGATCTTCAACCCGGCCTGATTACACGACCACAGGGCAAGTGGGGTAGACAGCCCTATACACTATAGCAATTGATTCGAGTTAAACCGTTGCCGGTCGAGCTCCCTGCAGGCACCCCAAATCCTGCACATTTCAAGGCTCCACCGTGTTTGCAATTGGCCTAATTTGCAGATTAAAGTCCTCAGCTAAATCCTCAAATGCACATTTCCATATGAATTTTTCATTCGTTTTTTTTAATTTAGTTTTGACTTCATGTTTTCAATTTTGTTTTTTTGTTTACGTGGGTTAGAACACTAACCATGAAAATAGTCACACTAACACTAACCATGGGTATATTTTACCCAATATAATAAATTCCAGTCCGCAAGGACTTTTATGAACGGACCTGTTAGACAAAGTATTTTAAATGTAACTGTGCTGTTTTACATTTTTTGCCTAATAAAATATTCAATCAATCAAAACATGAAATTTCACAAAATAACAAAAAACATATATCATGGGCGAACCCTATAAAAAAGCAGCAAAATCGGGGAAAAATGTGTGTATCGTAAAAGAAAAATTCCTTAAAAAATGATGGAGCTGGGAACTTTTCCGTACAGCTGGCCATGACACAGAATGAGGCATGTAGTAGTGATGGGAATGGGATCAGGTAGTGATGGGAATGGGGTCAATGATGTCATTCAGTAAATTACACCATTGACCCCATTCAAAAATGTAATTAGTAAATTAAATTGACTAATTACATTTTTGGATCAGGCCGTTGACAAGGTCGTCATAGGGGGGAAGGAGGGTCCTCTCAGTAAACTGTGGAATCAATCAGACGCGTATTGAACTTATTCAACTATTCAACAGGTTAAAGTGAGGCGAAACTCTTGTTTCTGCAGGCTTTTAGAGCACAAAAAAGCCTGGAAATAGCAGCATGTTAAAAATAGGTATCATGTCATTTTAAAGAGGTCCTAAATCACATGCGCATAATAAAGTGCACGTCAGTGTCATGTAGCTTTGAAGTCCTAAAGGAAGAACTAAAACATAATGAGGATCGGTAGTGCAAATCAGCTAAGCACAGGCGACAGGGCTTATAGGTTTTGTTCAGCAGCATGCCAGTTGCTAAATAAAATGTTAAAAAAAAGCTGCGTTTCAGTTGAGTGAGTGACGACGAAACGCAGGCATAAATCCAAACAAGCAAAAAACAACTGGTAAACAAAGTATTTGAGCGAAAACAACGCAAGTTTTCAGTTAACTGTACGGAACGATTCAGCCCCCTTGAAAAGAACGCTAATCCCCATTCCCTTCACGACCGCATGCCTCTCAGTCTGTGTCATGGCCAGCTGTCCAAAGCCTTCTCCAGGGAGGAGAAAACCAGCAGCGTGAAAGCTTTTATACTGTGTGGGACATGAGGAGGGAATAACTGACAACACTGTCAAATAAGGACCTGCTGTATATAGTGTATAAGCCATTCATTCAAATGTTTGTAATAAATTGTAATGAAATAACACTATTCATTCATAACAAGTTCTGTAATGGTATAAGAAGGAATGGGGCATTGGTTCTCAAAGTGAGCATAACCACTTTATCCATTTATATGTTGGCTATTCAAACATAGCATATCTACAAGCTAGCTTGTAGATCTGCTATTTTTTTTTTTTTAATCATTTTAATCATTTCTGATTTTTTTTTTTAAATCATTTTTAATTTTTTTAACATGAATTTTGTCTTCTGGAGGTCCCTGGAACAAAATACTTTCAGATGGGAGTCCGCGGCCAGATACATATCAATTTGGGGGTCCTTGACGTGAAAAGGTTCGAGAACCACGGCTCCAAAGGGTGCTTTTTTTCTAGTCCTAAAAAAAACAAAACAACCATGCATGATCTCAGAGTGTGAGACTATATTGACTCAAATGAACTTTATCGATCGTATTGTACTTTGTGTGCAGGCCATGCCACCATGGTACTATAGCAAGCACAAAGTAGCAGGTAAACAGCCTATTAGGAGAGTACATGCACGAGTGCCTGGCGGCGGTGGCTTCTCACCGTGGCGAGAGAATAACATTGAACCCCCGCCCACACACACACTCGGCCTTAAATATATATATATATATATATATATATATATATATATATATATCTCAGTGAGTCGGTGGCTCGTGGCAGCTCTAACGTTTAGCCTCAGCACTAATGGCCCACAGTCCGGAGCCTTGGGAAATTAGTTGTGCGCCGGAGCATGCCGTCGGGGTGGTGTTGGTGAACTTCGTGGCCAGAGGAAGAGCGGTCACACTTAGGTCAGAGGAATCTGTGTCCTTTTGGGACGCAGGTTGAACTCTCCCTAACCTCCCCCACGGTGGCTACCGTTCTAATTGTAGGGTTCCAGTGACGTATGTGAGAGGGATAAAAAAAAAAAAAAAACTGTGACGTATATGGGAGAGGGTCTCTGTGAAGCAGTGGTTCTCAAACTGTGTGTCGGGACCCCCAGGGGGGGTCCCCAAATGATTTTGGGGGGTCCCCAGGTGATTTGCTTCACGGGCAACACTCAACAGTAAACAAACCAACATACAGTGTAAGTGTATGCAGGGTATCTGCAAAGGCTTAAGACCTTTTTAATACTTCTAAAGACACAAAACAGAAAAATAAGACCATTACTGTGTCAAAAGTAATCAACATACTATGAAAACAAATGTAAACATTGGCCAAAATGTAAAATATTACCTAAGAAAGAGGCAAACATTTTGAAAATAGCCAGTCTACAAGCTTGTAGATCGGCTGTTTTCACAATATTTATCTGTGGAACCAAGTCCAACAAAATGTCATGCCTCAACTATATTATTGTCAAATATTATTTTGGGGGGTCGCAACCTGAAAAGGTTGAGAACCGCTGCTGTGAACGACACAGGAATGTTGGTATGTTGTAATAGGCAAGCATTCAGTGAAAATATGGGCAAACGTTTGGTGAACGTAGACGAACATTCGGCGAAAATAGCAGATCTACGCCCTCAAGTGTTGCCAATCGTCACAGCTTGTAGATTGGCAACGTTAGCTTTTTGACGTACAATGAAGTGTTGGCCATGCACAAACAAGGAGTTCTGGACATAGTTTAAAAAAAAAACATTCAAACACTCAATTACATGCACGCACGCACGCACACACACACACACACACACACGCACGCACGCACGCACGCACGCACGCACGCACGCACACACACACACAATCTCACCTCGTTCTCAAAATTCGGTCGAGTCTTTTTCAGAAGTTGTGGATTGTCAACACTGGCCACTTCAGCTGATACCATTCCTTGGAGAAATGGACTGTCAGGCAATGAAAGGCTACTATAAATCTGGACGGCAGTCAGCAGCAGCCCTACAAAAGACATCAAACCTCATACAGGTGGTGGAAATTGGCAGACAGCGCATGATCCGGGTCCGTGTTGACTGTCGGCACTCGAGCGGCGGAGCAGTGGAAGGGGAAGAGAGGGGAGCTTGGCTCCCGAGTATTAATTTCAAAACTCATCCTTTCTCCCCCTCAGGCCATGTGAGCTAAGCGGCTCAGAAAAAACAGCCGCTCTCTCTTCCTCTAACGCTACTCAGAGAGAGGCCAAAACGACAGAGAACGTGATTATGAGGTGTCTCTCTGCTCACTCAATTGCACCCAAAGGCCACTGAGTTGCCTTTTCCCAAAATGTCTCAGATAAATGTTACTTTTACTGAGGTTAAAGTTATGAATAAGGTTTGGTTTAGGCATCATTTTACTCAAATTAGGGTTAGGAATAAGGTTAGCTTTAGACATAATTTTACTGAGGTTAGGGTTAGGAATAAGGTTAGCTTTAGGCATCATTTTACCAAGGTTAGGAATAAGGTTAGCTTTAGGCATCATTTTACTGAGGTTATGGTTAGGAATAAGGTTAGCTTTAGGCATCATTTTACCAAGGTTAGGAATAAGGTTAGCTTTAGGCATAATTTTACTGAGGTTAAGGTTAGGAATAAGGTTAGCTTCAGGCATAATTTTACTGAGGCTAGGGTTAGGAATACGGCTAGGTTGAGGCATAGTTGCAAATACAGTACGCTATGAAGAAGTTCAACAATCACAGCAACCACTGGCCAATCACGGCGTGTCCTCATCGGGTCTTGCTCGAACTAGCGGCAGTAACGCCACTCGCTTCGATCCCTGGTTCCCCCCATGGCTCCGTGTCTAAGTGTCCTTGAGCAAAGACACTGAACGCCTTACTGCTTCCGATGATGAACACGTTCGGTGCCTTGGCACACGGCTGAGTGAATGCATTGCACATTGTAAAGCACTCTGGATATACAGTCGCTGTAGAAATGCAGACCATTCATTTTTTACCATTCACTCACACACTAACTGTAAAGCACTGTTACAGTACATTCTACAGCAAGCTACATGTTCTTGGCACATCCCTCTTGACAATATCAACTCCCTCGTTGCGTGCGTGCGTGTATTGTGTGTGTGTGTGTGTGTGTGTGTGTGTGTGTGTGTGTGTGTGTGTGTGTGTGTGTGTGTGTGTGTGTGTGTGTGTGTGTGTGTGTGTGTGTGTGTGTGCGTGCGTGCGTGCGTGCGTGCGTGTGTGTGTGTGCGGGTGTAATCATTCATTATGCAGTGTGTATTTTGAATGAATCCAAACCTTGTAATTGGATGTGGTGCAGAGCAGCGGAGACACCTCTGCTTGTATGGGCTAATAGTGTGATGCTGCCAACGCTGGCGAAGGGTGTGTTTGTATTTGTTTTGTTTGTTTTGTTTGGGGTGTGTGTGTGTGTGTGTGTGTGTGTGTGTGTGTGTGTGTGTGTGTGTGTGTGTGTGTGTGTGTGTGTGTGTGTGTGTGTGTGTGTGTGTGTGTGTACGTGTGTGTGTACATGTGTGCAGCGAGAGTCACGGGGGAGAGCAGAATAGATAGAGGATAGGTGGTGGGGGTTCAGGGGATCCCCAGTAAAAGTAGTTAACACAGCATCACAATAATTTTAACCACTATATCTATTTATATGTTGGCCATTAAAACATAGCAGATATACAAGCTCACGACACGTCACTTTGTGCCACGCTGCAAGCTTGTATACCGTATCTGCTATTTTTTTTAAATATAAAAAATGGCTTATGACATTTCAGGAATACGTCATGTTTCGTTGGGAGGCCCGTAACCAATTGGGACATAAGTTAACAACTTCTTCTTCTTCTTCTTCTTCTTCTTCTTCTTCTTCTTCTTCTTCTTCTTCTTCTTATACCCTGTACACTTTGCGGTGCTTAGCAGAAATCGAGAGCTTCTCCACAACTTGGCGATAAGTTGCATCTTCCCCTTCTCTGCATTGCAAAGTCCTGAGCATAAATATAATGCGTGTGAAAATTGACCCTTTTCACTTTCAGAGTTAAATTAACGCTCAGGATGTTTTGCTGTGTGTTGTTCTCCATGCCATACACACTTCACTTGTCTTTCAGGTCTCGATGGGAGCTATTCAGAGGCCACCCTATATGCATAGGTGATAGGGTGCTGGCACCGAGCAAGTGTATCATTAATGTTGTTGTTGTTGTTATTTTTCCTAACAGTTACAATGTTATCTATTTGATTCCTCCTGACCAGTGATGTAAAGTAACTGAGTACATTTACTCAAGTAGGCTACTGTGCTTAAGTACAATTTTGAGGTATTTATACTTTACTGGAGTATTTCCAGTTTTCGGTACTTTTACTTCTACTCCACTACATCGTCACGATGTGACGCATTGTGAGCTTGTAGATCTGCTATTTTCAAATTTTTTATACATTTCATGCATTTAAAAACTTGTGAAATGGGACATTCTGCATAATGAGTACTTTCTGCTTTTGGTATTTTAAGTACATTTTGATACCAATACTTTTGTACTTTTACTCAAGTAAATTTAGAATTACGGACTTTTACTTGTAACAGAGTATTTATACATTGCAGTATTGATACTTTTAATACTTAAATAAAGAATGTGAGTAATTTTTCCACCACTGCTCTTGACTTGACAATGTACAGTACATAAAATGGCTTTGCGCGCCGTTACTTTATGAAATGAGGCTAGGTTACACATAACCGCTCGGAAAAATAAAG
This sequence comes from Gymnoscopelus microlampas, assembly GCF_963454915.1. Taxonomy (NCBI): domain Eukaryota; kingdom Metazoa; phylum Chordata; class Actinopteri; order Myctophiformes; family Myctophidae; genus Gymnoscopelus; species Gymnoscopelus microlampas. The sequence continues at coordinate 31,440,855 of NC_139956.1, read as the reverse complement.
CGCTTTGCATAAATTACCCCGTCAGGCAATTAGTGTAAAGTAGTCAGGCTGCGCAATATTATTGCAGTTTGAGACCTACATTAATGTGTATTTCCAGGTGCAAGCTAATGAAAATATCTAGGACAGTCAACCAGTGCACATCCCGGGGACCCCTGCTACTGGAAAGGACCACCGCTTCAAATGTATCACTGCCAGCCAGCAGGTGGCTTCACTCGCATTTGTTTTGTGGGAAATTGCCTGTTGAGTTTGGAATTGCACATTATTTTATTTTCCGGGCATGTTGATTAAGTAACGATTTTCTTTTTTGCAGCCTGGGGATGGGGAGGAGGAAGGCTGAGCTCATACAAACATTCACACAGCTTTCCACTGTTACAATACGCAATACGGTACACTTTCATTTTGATGTCAAGGTGGTTTTCTAGTGGGGTCCAAATGCAAGGAAGACAGATTTTGATGTTGAAAACAGAGTTTGTTTCTCTAGAAACAGGAGCACAAAGCCAGGAAACTGACGTAGTACAGTACTGCAGGTTACAAAGGCCAATAACACAACAACATTTCAGTAACAGACGGGTATAAATACACTGGGAACTAACAAGACACAGGTGAAACTCAATAACAATCAACACAGCAGGGATTGGCTGGGGCAAACCAGGACACAGGTGATACAATCCTCCTATAATTTGACAAACCTCTGTAGTCGTGTCGTAGTCGTGTCTGTAGTCGTCTCATGGTGAAGCTGCCCGGTTCTCCTCAGTGGCTGGAGCAATTGCTCTGAATTTGCACACAGCCATTGACCATTACCATCTGAACTTAACTGCGAAGCCCGTTTTTCAATTTCATCAAATCTCAGCTTCTTATTAGCGTTTATGTGTCAAACAATGGGAGATAACGTTGCCATGTTTCGCGCGAGAAACAAGCAGCAGGGTCTATGAAAACAAGGCCAAACGAAACGAGCCCTACAAGGTCTATGAAAAGAAGGCCAAACAAAGCGCCTTCACACATATACCTTGCCTCTTGGAAAACAGCCGATCTACAAGCTCACAACGCGTCCCCACACCCACCTGCACTTTCACAACCAACGCCAAAACACACTACCACCAATATTGCCCCTAAACCGCTTACAATAGGCCAACATGGCAACACCAGCGTCTGTCACGCTCTGCCAGTGAGCTAGCCGATATGAACAGATATCCATGTAATCTACCTCTACCAAGACAGAATCTATTGAACCCACTGACTGTTCAGCCATGTCTGATGAGATGAGAACAGAGTTGGTAGAAGAGGGCCCTATCAGATAGAATCAGAATTCATGTTTCTAAAAGAGAGGTCGGGAGAAATTGCCACTCTACCAGCACATAGTTTATATGAAACCACAAAATGGGGAATAAATCAAGAGAAGCTGGCCTATGTACCGCAAGCCGTTCTCCCAGAAAGACTATAAAGTAATCAGTGGAGGACAAAATGACTGGAAGAACTGTCACCAATTACTCAAACGGCACAAGAACAGTCGAGAGCAAGCTGCTGACATGTAATCATGGATGGAACTATTGATACAAAACAGAACAGGCACTTACAGTACAAAGGCTGAAGGGACACAGCTGGGTCTCATGCTACAAACAAACAAAATGTCCTTCTTTTTGTTCGTATCCACCACTTGTTCCTATTCGTTTGTTCCTGTTTTGTGCCTTAACCCATTCCACCCGGGAACGCATCTACAAATGCCTTCTAAATCCTAA
>NC_139956.1:31409119-31434119 GCF_963454915.1 Gymnoscopelus microlampas | reverse complement strand
GCACCGCGGCACGTTGTGAACTTGTAGATCGTCTATTTTCCAACATCCAATGCATGTAGGTTTAAAGCGCTCATGTGGCCCATAGTCACTTCTTTTGGGCTTGTTTCATAGACCTGGTTGCTTAATTCACTCACAAACTCTGGTGCTACAATTCGAGCATGACAACTTATACCAAGGTCTAAACACATAGACAGAGAAAACAAGTAGGACATGATTATTATTGTGTCACAGTGTGTGTTTATATAGACGACAGAGATGGACCGTGTGGAGTAGGGTGTCTTTTAGTGTGCTGTCTCTGCTAGCACACACTCACTATAGGTACCCTGTAAACTGAGAGAGCATTAGCACTTTGCCGCATGCATTTGTTATTAGCTCTAATTAGCATAACAAGTTGTTACGCAAGCCTGTTGGCGAAAGGTTAGCTGTCTGGCACTAACGCACGCACACACAAACCCCCCCCCCCCACACACACACACACACACACACAAACCCACACACACACACACACAAACCCCCCCCACACACGCACGCACGCACGCACACACACACACACACACACACACACACACACACACACACACACACACACACACACACAGCATTTCTCTTTAATGCTCATCAATATTCAACCAACCATAATCGTTCCCTAGACCATAACCCGGCTCTAATTCTAACCCTAGGTCAAATTGCTGTTGACACTCCAAAATATACTAAATGTTTAATGCCTCACGAGTGGTTTAGACAGACACACAAGCACAAGTACAAAATATAAACACACGCTGTATAGAGAGAGCTATATAGAGCAGTGGTTCTCAAACTTTTCCGTGCCAAGGACAACCCAAATTGATCTGGTCGCAGACCCCCATTTGAAAATGTTTTGTGAGAAGATTTGTCTTAAAAAATGTAAAACGATTCAAACATTATGAAACACTTTCAAGATTTTTCAAAACATTTCCATACAAGCTCGTGCTACGCTGCGAGCTTACACCTGCTATTTTGTAATAGCCAACGTCTAAAATATGTATAAAGGGGTTAAAAGTATGTTGACGCTGTGTAAACAAATTTAGCTGGGGACCCACTGGAACCACCTCAAGGACCCCTGCGGGTCCCCGGACCCCACTTTGAGAACCACTGATATAGAGACACGCCTTTACACACACGCGCACGCATACACTTATGCACGCACGTGCGCACACACACACACACACACACACACACACACACACGTGCGTGCACGCACACACACACACCCACCCACATGCATTTTCTGCTGAAACCCCTCAGCTAGCCTCTGAAGCCTGAGTTATAGCTGCGTGTGGGTGACCGCGCACTGAAAATAGCCGAACTAAAAGCTCACAATGCCGCTTCGCAACGCATTGTGAGCTTGAACGGCTATTTTCAGAGCTGGTAGATCAATTAGTTTCAAAGGAGCTTTATTGTCATGAGAAAACATACGTTTACATTGCCAAAGCAAGTGTCAAAATATAATAAAAACAGTTGAAAATGGGGAAAGTACTGTATATACAGTTGGAGGGGGTACAGCATTGTGTTAAACAGAGCTATGTCACATTGTCTCGTTATATACATGTTGTATGTACAGGCTATAAAGCTGTTTGAAACAAATACAGTAGCAGCAATCTTTTGCAGTCACTTTGGGACAAATAGCAGCATACAAAAGCAAAGCCTCAGATTTAAAGTGTGTTTGAAGGTAGCAGCTCTGTTTATATGTGCAGTAGGTGTAGGTCTACTCGGGACACTCAATGGTTAGTAGTCCTCAGGGTGGTTGTATTCCATTGGCTAACCTTCAGATCAGCTTTAAACAAAAACAAAAAACAGGCGTGCAACACCTGCGCGCGACTAAGTAGAAATAAGATCTCGACATCTCCTCTGTTCCCACCATTCTGTAGAGATCCAGTCTGCCTCATAATAGTGGAATAGCGTGGGGGTCAAAAGTGCAGAAACAATGCAAACACGCACTCAGCTACAGCACTGTTTATTCCCAGCGGAGCTGCGGAGCATGAAACGCAGCCGGCTCCCTCGTGACATAGACGGAAAACCGAAACACGAAAACCACGGTGTTTGTATACAGTACACGCACAGGGCTCCCTGTATACCCTATAACTCCCTATTATAGTGCTGTGGGGGAGAGTGGTGGAACGGAGGGGCGGGGGGTGGAGATGGAGGAGAGAGGGGGAGTTTGGAGAGGAGAGGAGATTTAACAGAAGGGAGGACGGAGAGTGAATAGAAAAGAAAAGGCAGACGGACGGGCGGAGGAGATGCAAGAAGATGATGGCGTGGGATAAAGGATAGGGGAGATGGCAAGAGAATAGAAACGACAGAACTAAAGATGGGTAAGGAAGAGGAAGAGGAAGAGGAATTGGAAGACAGACGGACAGACAGACAGACAGACAGACAGACAGACAGACAGACAGACAGACAGACAGATCCAACCCGACAACCCCTCCCGCTCACTCAGATCAGGCTAACGCGGTGGTTTTCAACCAGTGGTCCTTGAGGGGGTTCCAGGTGGTCCCCAGCTAAATGATGCAGAGTTGGCAACCAGATAGACGCTCATTAGATATCTTAGAACTCTTGCGAGCTTATAGAACTCTCGAGAGCGTAAAATGAAACCAAATGGACCCTTACAGGTCCATTTGGTTTCATTTTAAGCTCCCAAGAGATACATTATTATTATTATTCAATTAACCTAGCATCCGTTTAAATAACATGCTAGGTTAATTGTTTACCCAGACTTTCAATGTATCTGTCACGGTCACGGCCCCTGTTGTGTCCATGATGTGACTGTTTAGCCCATTGGTTCTCAAAGTGGGGTCCGGGGACCCCAAGGGGTACTTGAGGGGGTTCCAGGGGGTCCTAGACCGGTGGGATTTCTGAAATATGTGATTGTTAGAGGCATTTGGGGGTAAAAGTTGGGAACAAGGCCATTTTACATAATTCAAGGGTGCTGAATCAGAAAAACACTGTTCCCAAGCAAAATTCTTAGTGCTTAACCTCCTAATTTGCATATCAAAATGGCTGCCGATTTTGAAGTATTTCTTAAACAACTCTATAACAAAGCAAGCAAATCTGACAAATAAAGTGTATATATTTATGTTCTGAGGGTCATACAATGTGTGGAAGATATTTGTAATGTAATAAATGTAAATAAATGTAAATAAATATGCAAATTAGAGGCCACCATTACACAAAATGATGTACCGTAGTACTAAAACGGTGCAAAAGGTGCATCCCCCTTATTTTGTTTCTAATTATCTGTATTTTTGCCATCCTTAGGACATCTAAAATACATACTTTTTCCCCATGCTAAATGTTTAGTTTTTGACCTTCTAATCTGCATATCTGAATGGCTGCCAAATTGGCAAATTCGCACCTTTATCTTCAATAAGTCTGTGGCCAGGCAAGCAAAATTGACAAATGAAGTGTCTATAGGCTATACAGTTTCTACAATGTGAGTAAAGAATTTGTAAGTAATATAATATGATAATATAATATAATATAATAATCAGCCTACTCCGAAATATGCAAAATAGCGGCCCCCATAACAGATAACGGTTTATTACTCTAAAGATACTGTATTGGCCATTGTTGAACGAAAGTCTAGACACTAGACCACATTCATACAAGGAGGTTGATCATCACTCCGTTGCTGACATGCACACATGGCTGTGCATCGTAACCCAGATTTCCGGCATTTGCAACGACGTGTTGTGCATTGCTTATGGCATGCACATGAAATTATTTCTATAGGCTATACTAGCATGGAACAGGTTGGACTAGGCTAGAGTAGGTTGTACTAGGTTGTACCAGACTCTAATACTCTCTTTTAGGCTTTACTAGTCCCTTGTCAGCCCTGTAGATACTCAGACCATAGGGACTAACCACTGTGTACACAGGCCATAGCTTGTGTGTGCACGAGCAATAGTTTTGCATGAACCTTTGTAGACCATAGTACAGATCTGCCTTGTACAGCCTAATATAGCCCAGTACAGCCTAGCAAAGCCTACTAGAGATTAAAAAATCACACCCTGTGTGAAGGTAGCGGCGCCTTTGATACATTTTGTCATCGATATGTGTTTATAATGTGCTTATAGCCATGTGTCACGTGAAGGTTGACCAATCACTTTGTTGACGCACCTGACCAATCAGAACGTTGACGCACACGGACAAAGTCAGGTATGGAGCGGCTAGCGCCACTAAAAAGCCTATTAGAGACCAGTAGAGTCTAGTACAGTACAGCCTAGTACATCCAAGACTAGTCCAGCCTTTTGGGAGAACAGACTAGGGGAGGGTGGTATAGGCTATACTAGCATGGAACAGGCTGGACTAGGCTAGACTAGGTTGTACTAGGCTGTACTAGACTCTAATAGGCTCTATTAGGCTGTACTAGGCTCTTGTCCGCCCTGTAGATCCTCAACCCATAGGGACTAACCATTGTGTACACGGGCAATAGCTTGTGTGTGCACGAGAAATAGTTTTGCATGAACATTTGTAGGCCAAAGTAAAGTACTGCCTTCTATAGACCCCTTAACAGACGACGTCACACTGATAAGAACCAGTATGCGTGCAACCAGTATGCGCTAAATGAAACCCATTCTATCAGGTCTCGCCAGGACGTGCCACACTAGCCAACACACAAGAGGGGGTTGGGGTGTGCTGAAACTAGCGCACCCCGAAACAATAGGTTGGAAATTGATTGCGTGAAACAATCACCTGCGCATCCAGTCTCAATGGGCCTCATGCAGCAACGGTACTTAAGAGGAAATTTCTTCTTAAACCCACTTAAGAAGTTTTTAAGAAGATTTTGGTATACTCCAATGTTTTCTTAGCTGTGATCTGTTCTTAGGTAAGAACAGAATCTACGCACACTTTCTTAAGAGGATTTTTTTTCTTAGACCCATTTAAGAGGTTTTCAAGAAGATTTTGGTATACTCCAATGTTTTCTTAGCTGTGATCTGTTCTCAAGTAAGAACAGAATCTACACACACTGATGAGCACTCTTAGACTGGCCTTTGAGTTCTTAAGTGTGACATATTTGTGCAAAAATAATTAATTCTCAAAGTTTCTTCAATTCTACAGTTGGATAATATGAAATTCATTTGTATTGTATATATATACATATACATATATATATATATATATATATATATATATATATATATATATATATATATATATATGTGTATGTATGTATGTATGTATATATATATATGTGTGTATATATATATATATATATATACACACACACACACACACACACACACACACACACACACACACACAGAGAGAGAGAGAGAGAGAGAGAGAGAGAGAGAGAGAGAGAGAGAGAGAGAGAGAGAGAGAGAGAGAGAGAGAGAGAGAGAGAGCTTTTATCTAACCCTAGCCCTCTCTCATTCTTGCACACAAACGGCCAGCTAATGAATGCGAAATGTCCGCGAAAATGGGCGAAATGTCTGGGCAAAATGTCCGATTTTTTGGGCGAAATGTCCGACTTTTTGGGCGAACTGCGGAATGGGCGAAATGACTGGTATTCGTGTGTGTGTGTGTGTGTGTGTGTGTGTGTGTGGGTGTGGGTTGGCTCGGCTCGGCTCTTCCGCATTCTGCCTTATATGGGGATTTAAGGGCGTTTCCTCTACTGATTGTGATAGACGAGCACCCGCTTACCATTTTACATTCATCAACATAAGAACAGCAGGTGCGAACAATTTGGCAGTTTAAGAACACGTCATGAATGAGACTTGACTTCTCTTAGGAATTCACTTAGGAAGAAATGTAAGAGGAAATTTTAGGAACTTATTGCTGCATGAGGCCCATTGTTAGTAAACAATTAATTGGTCTATAGCCTAATAAAGCCCAGTAAAGCCTAGCAAAGGCTGCTAGAGCTGAAAGCAGACTATTAGAGCCCAGCAGAGACTAGTACAGTAAAACCTAGTACACCCAGGTCTAGCCTAGTCCAGCCTGGTGGGAGAACATAATAGGGGAGGGGGTACCAGGCTATGCTAGGACTGATAAGGCTGGACTAGGATAGATGAGGCTGTACTAGGCTGTACTAGACTCTAATAGGCTATATTAGGCTGTACTATGCTCTTGTCAGCCCTGTAGATCCTCAACCCATAGGGACTAACCACTGTGTATACGGGCAATAGCTTGTGTGTGCACGAGCAATAGTTTTGCATGAACCTTTGTAGACCATAGTACAGATCTGCCTTGCACAGCCTAATAGAGGCTAGTACAGCCTAGCACAGCCTACTAGAGCTTAAAACAGCCTATTATAGACCAGTAGAGTCTAGTATAGTACAGCCTAGTACACCCATGACTAGTCCAGCCTTTTGAGAGAACAGAATAGGGGAGGGGGTACAAGGCTATGGTAGGACTGATAAGGCTGGACTAGGATATGTTAGGCTGTACTATAATAATAATAATAATAATAATAAAACTTTATTTGTATAGCACTTATTTAAACAAAGTTACAAAGTGCTTGAACAGTCAAAAGAGCAATCAAAACAATGCAGATAATGAAATAACAGTGATATATAACATTTACAGTAAAACAGAGCAATAATCAACAACATTTATCTCAAGTTAAAAAGGCCATTCTGTAAAAATGGGTTTTTAACAGGGATTTAAAACTCGTTAATGACCTGGTTAATCTTAGTTCCTCTGGTAGGCTTTTCCAGAGTCTAGGGGCCTTTATAGAAAAGGCCCGACCGCCTTTGGTCACCAACTTAGCAGTACGAATTTCCAATAGACCCTGGCCAGAGGATCTAAGGGTGCGACCTGGCACATAAGGTTCCACCAGATCACATAAATAACTAGGCGCCAGACCATTCAGAGCTTTAAAAGTTAGTAATAAAATCTTAAAATCAATCCTGAAGGCAACTGGCAGCCAGTGAAGTGCAGCTAGAACAGGGGTTATATGATCAAATCTCCTGGTACCGGTGATGAGCCTGGCTGCTGCATTTTGGACCATGCTAGGTGGTACCAGACTAGGTGGTACCAGACTCTAATAGGCTCTATTAGTCTGTGCTAGGCTCTTGTCAGCCCTGTAGATCCTCAACCCATAGGGACTAACCACCGTGTACACGGGCAATAGCTTGTGTGTGCACAAGCAATAGTTTTGCATGAACCTTTGTAGACCATAGTACAGATCTGCCTTGCACAGCCTAATAGAGCCTAGTACAGCCTAGCACAGCCTACTAGAGCTTAAAACAGCCTATTATAGACCAGTAGAGTCTAGTATAGTACAGCCTAGTACACCCATGCCTAGTCCAGCCTTCTGGGAGAACAGAATAGGGGAGGGGGTACAAGGCTATGCTAGGACTGATAAGGCTGGACTAGGATATGTTAGGCTGTACTATAATAATAATAATAATAATAATAAAACTTTATTTGTATAGCACTTATTTAAACAAAGTTACAAAGTGCTTGAACAGTCAAAAGAGCAATCAAAACAATGCAGATAATGAAATAACAGTGATATATAACATTTACAGTAAAACAGAGCAATAATCAACAACATTTATCTCAAGTTAAAAAGGCCATTCTGTAAAAATGGGTTTTTAACAGGGATTTAAAACTCGTTAATGACCTGGTTAATCTTAGTTCCTCTGGTAGGCTTTTCCAGAGTCTAGGGGCCTTTATAGAAAAGGCCCGACCGCCTTTGGTCACCAACTTAGCAGTACGAATTTCCAATAGACCCTGGCCAGAGGATCTAAGGGTGCGACCTGGCACATAAGGTTCCACCAGATCACATAAATAACTAGGCGCCAGACCATTCAGAGCTTTAAAAGTTAGTAATAAAATCTTAAAATCAATCCTGAAGGCAACTGGCAGCCAGTGAAGTGCAGCTAGAACAGGGGTTATATGATCAAATCTCCTGGTACCGGTGATGAGCCTGGCTGCTGCATTTTGGACCATGCTAGGTGGTACCAGACTAGGTGGTACCAGACTCTAATAGGCTCTATTAGTCTGTGCTAGGCTCTTGTCAGCCCTGTAGATCCTCAACCCATAGGGACTAACCACCGTGTACACGGGCAATAGCTTGTGTGTGCACAAGCAATAGTTTTGCATGAACCTTTGTAGACCATAGTACAGATCTGCCTTGCACAGCCTAATAGAGCCTAGTACAGCCTAGCACAGCCTACTAGAGCTTAAAACAGCCTATTATAGACCAGTAGAGTCTAGTATAGTACAGCCTAGTACACCCATGCCTAGTCCAGCCTTCTGGGAGAACAGAATAGGGGAGGGGGTACAAGGCTATGCTAGGACTGATAAGGCTGGACTAGGATAGATTAGGCTGTACTAGGCTGTACTAGACTCTAATAGGCTCTATTAGGCTGTGCTAGGCTCTTGTCAGCCCTGTAGATACTCAGACCATTGGGACTAACCACTGTGTACATGGGCAATAGCTTGTGTGTGCACGAGCAATAGTTTTTTGTATGAACCTTTGTAGACCATAGTACAGATCTGCCTTGTACAGCCTAATATAGCGTTGTAAAGACCAGCACAGCCTACTGGAATTTAAAACAGTCTATTAGAGACCAGTAGAGTCTACAACAGTAAAGCCTAGTACACCCATAGCCTAGTCCAGCCTTTTGATGGAACAGACTAGGGGACGGCGATTTAGGCTATACTAGCATGGAACAGACTGGACTAGTTAAGACTAGGTTGTACTAGGCTCTATTAGGTTGTACTAGGCTGTACTAGTCCCTTGTCAGCCCTGTAGATACTCAGACCATTGGGATTAACCACTGTGTACACGGGCAATAGTTTGTGTGCACGACCAATAGTTTTTTTCCCTGTTGGCCATCTAAGTGTACCTTTAGCCATCCCCATCCCACTCTATATAGTTGTGTTGAAAGTAGTTTGTGTTCAGTTATAGTTCTGTGGCTCTAACTCCTCCTGGGGGTGAGTTATACAAGATAGAAATCCCCATGATAGCGTATTTATGGAACGTCACATTTATTTTTTGGTCATCAGGGGCCAAATGTACCAGGATTTTTACATCATCTAAATATTTATTTTAGATGTCCTAAGGATGGTAAAAATACAGATAAGTAGAGATAAAATAAAATAAGGGGGATGCGGATGGATCACTTTAAGTACGAAACCGTTTTCTGTAATAGTGGCCTCTAATTTGCATATTTATTTACATTATTTACATTTATTTACATCTATTACATTATAAATACCTTCCACACATTGTCTGACCCTCAGAATATAAATATATAAACTTTATTTGTCAGATTTGATTGCTTTGTTATAGAGTTATTTAAGAAATACTTCAAAATCGGCAGCCATTTTGATATGCAAATTAGGAGGTTAAGCACTAAGAATTTTGCTTGGGAACAGTGTTTTTCTGATTCAGCACCCTTGAATTATGTAAAATGGCCTTGTTCCCAACTTTTACCCCCAAATGCCTCTAACCTCCTTATAGAAGGCCTTTTTTCTGAAATCCCTCCTGTCTATCCCCAGCTAAATGATGGATAGGAACCAAATGGACCCTTATGGGTCTGTAACTCTGAAAGTGTACAAATGGAACCAAATGGACCCGTTAGGGTCCATTTGGTTCCATTTGTACACTCTCAGAGTTAAATTAATATTAATTTTACAATATAAATTGGGGTCCCAGAGAGAGAAATGCCATTAAATGGGGGACCATATTCTAATGCATGTCAAACTGGGGGTCCTTGAAATTTAAATGGTTGAGAATCACTACTAGGGCCGTACAAATCTTCTCTTATGGGGGTCCCTGGCTTATCTTTTCAAATGGGGGTCCGCAGGGCTAATAAGTGTCAATTTGGGGGTCCTTGACATGAAAAGGTTTAGTCACTGAGTGTGCCTCTGCCCCTTCCTTGCCCTGCTCTTATTTCCCCTCAGCCAGTCTCCTGCTCTGCCTTCTACCTGAGGCCAAGACTCTGATTGCCCTGAGTGCTGTCACCTGTGAGGACCAGCTGAGCCTGGTTGGGTGATGAGCTCCAGTGACTATTTAACTCTGTCTTTGTGTTTGTACAGTGCTGGATCTTAAGTTAGTGTCAGGTTCTATGTCTGTACTGTAGTATGTACTGTTATCCTATGTTTTTCACAGAGTAAAGATCATGTTTATGTGAGCTTCATCTCCTGCCTTTGTTTGAGTTCCGAGTTTGAGTTCCTGCACTTGGGTCCTAACACCAGTTCCTGACAGTATCATTATTATTTTGATAGTATAGTTGCTTCTTTTGGGCTTGTTTTCATGGACCAGGCCGCCTGTTTCTCTTACAAAATCTGGCAACGCTGTTCCGAACCTCAGCAGAGAGGGCTGTTACTCTCCATTGGGATCCCCCCCCAGGACTCTCCTGCACTCTTACCGACAGCCATTTTCTTTCATGGCTTATATGACAGTAAAGTAACGTTGTTGGGAAGAGAACGAGGGGGGGCTGGGGGGAGAGTGAAATAAAACTGTAGCCGGGAAGATGACAGCGGGGGGAGATGCAGTGCCGCCTTAACCGCTAAAGTAAATAAATGTTCACTGCGGGGGGAAGGCGTTGTTGTTTTCGCCGTCCCATGAATTATCTTTAAAAGCCGGGAGATGAGAGCGGAAGGCTTTCCCCTAGAAAACACGCTAACGCTACAGCTATACCACTACCGCTGCTGCGCGCCACATTATTTATATTTGCTGCGCTTCACAATCGGGGTATAACAAGAGATAAAACAGAATTAACCCATTGAGACCGGGAACACGTGTGTAACAACGGCCAAAGTAGTATAAGATAATGGTCTACGTGGTTACACTTAAACCTTTATCTTATACTACTTTGGCTGTTCAAAAATAGCAGATATACAAGCTCATAGCGCGGCACTGTGCCGTGCTATGAGCTTGTAGCTCTGCTATTTTTTGAAACTTTTTTAAAAAATAGTGCAAATCTTTTAATATATATATATTTTTAAAGCAAACATTTTTAACTGAAATCTTTGTTCTGGAGATTCTACAAAATATGCCTTCTAGAATTTTTCAACATTATTATTATTTTATTTTTTTATCTTATGTTGCTGTGGTTCTCAAACGTTTTCATGTCAAGGACCGCCCAAAATGATATGATATGATATCTCACAATATTTTGTTCCGGGGACCCCCAGAAGCAAAGATTTGAGTTAAAAATGTATATATATATATATATATATATATATATATATATTCAAAGATTTGCACACATTTTCAGGATTTTTTTTCTTCATAGAATAAAATAGCCGATCTACAAGCTCATATGAGCTTGTATATCTGCTATTTTTGAATAGCCAAAGAAATCTTAAAATGACACAGATGCGTCCCCGGATTGAATGGTTTAAGCATCCTCGCGGTAGCATTGCAGGAGGTGTGTGTTTGTGTACGAGCGGATATGAGCCGTACGTCTTTCAAAAAGCCTTTCACGTTGTGCGAGGAGCGTGTATCACTAGATGCTTGTCTGTGTGTGCATCACCACGATGTGTGCTTGTGAGTTTATCCCACGAGAGAGTGTGTGGGTTTGTGTATGACAAGTGTATACAGTATACGTGTCTATGATTGTGCACGTGAATGTATGTGAGTGTGTATTGGTGTGTGTGTGTGTGTGTGTGTGTGTGTGTGTGTGTGTGTGTGTGTGTGTGTGTGTGTGTGTGTGTGTGTGTGTGTGTGTGTGTGTGTGTGAGCGTGTGTGCATGCACAGCATATGTGTCACGACTGCAAGTACATCAACTCCACACAGTCCCATCCTATAACACTCAGAGAAGGGTTCCTTTTTTATTTTATTATTTTATTTCTCTACACCCCGTTGGCCGCTTTCTCTCTAACTTCCTTAAATTCCACTTCATGACACCGTGGTGACAGATAAAAAACACTGCATACCTCCCTCCTCCACTTCCCTCAGTTCGTCCTCCACTATGTGTGCCTCTAGCTGGCTATACCACCAATTCAACTGGGAAAATAAAAATCCAACTTGCCTGGAATCCCACATTTAATAGTAATAATAATGGATTTGATTTATAATGCACTTTACATGTGTGAAAATCTCAAAGTGCTACAATAAGCAAGAGCATAAAAGGAATCATCGCACCACTAAAAGCATCTAAGAAACTGAACAAAACATTTGAAACATGAGGGCATAAAGCCTAGAGGTAAGACTAGAGAAGCAAAAAAATAATGCTTTGTTAAAAAGGTATAGGTCTGGGGACACATATCTGTCATTTTAGATTTCTTTGGCAATTCAAAAATAGCAGATATACAAGCTCATAGTGCCGCGCTATGAGCTTGTAGGTCTGCATTTTTTGTATTTCAATTTGTAAGCCAAATCTTTGCTTCTGGTGGCCCCTGGAACTAAATATTTTGACTTTGAAAAATATATTTTCCAAGATTTGCACACATTTTCACGGTTTAAAAAAAATAGCAGATCTACAAGCTCATTCCGCGCTATGAGCTTGTAGATCTGCTATTTTTGAATAGCTAAATGAATCTTAAAATGACACAAATTATGCTTTCCCGGTCTTAAAGGGTTAAAAGAGCTCGTCAACCGACTGTGGTGCTCTCAGGTGGGCAGGGAGGGCGTTCCACAGTTCGGGGGGGGGGGGGGGGGGGTGCGATGCGTTTTGAGCTTGTAGATCGGCTATTTTCAAATAGCCTAGGTATCAAATAGGGCTAAAGTGGTTAATGTATGTTTTATAATATAATAATTTATTTCTACAAATTAACAAGTAACTAAAGTTCTCAAATAATTGTAGTGGAGTAAAAGCACAATATTTCCCTCTGAGATGTAGTGGAGTAAAAGTATTGAAAATTGGAAATACTCCAGCAAAGTAAAAAATGCCTCAAAATTGTACTTATAGTACTTGAGTAAATGTACTTGGTTACTTTCCACCACGGATTAGGACCAACTATGTGAAGTGCTCCTTTAACATCCAATTGATAATGTCATTAAACCACCGTCTGACATATTCACTAAGTGGGGAGTGATGTGACTCATGCTATATACCTCTGTGCTGAGGTATGAATTCAAACAGAACATGTTAACCTCTACAGTATGTAGGGTTATGACTGCATGTGGTGCATGTTTAAGCAGGAAATGAAGACAATTATGTAAAGGAGGCGCATTAAAAGTGAAGCGGGGTGTTTTGTTTCCCTTTAATCCATTAAGACCGGGAACGCATTATGTGTAATTTTACGATTTCTTTGGGCTATTCAAAAATAGCAGATCTACAAGCTCATAGCGCGGCCGCGCTATGAGCTTGTAGATCTGCTATTTTTAGAAAAATCGTGAAAGTTTGTGCAAATCTTTGAATATATATTTTACATTTTTAACTCAAATATTTGCTTCTGGGGGTTCCTGGAACAACATATTTTGAGATGGGGGTGGTCCGCGAACAAATACAAAAATATAATTTTGGGGGTCCTTGACATGAAAAATGTTTGAGAACCACTGATATATAGAAAAATAATTTATTATTATTATTATTATTATTATTATTATTATTATTACTATTATTATTATTATTATTATTATTATTATTATTATTATTATTTTAACTGTTAGGATTTAGAAGACATTTGTAGAATCCCCAGAAGCAAACATTTAAGTTAAAAATGATTTGCACACATTTTCACGATTTTTCAAAAAAAAGTGAGTGCCACGCTATGAGGTTGAAGATCTGCTATTTTTTTTATTATAGCCAAAGAAATCTAAAATGAAACAGATGCGTTCCCGGATTGAATGGGTTATTCCACATAGTGACATGGTACCTCACCGTTTATTGTCATGAATAAACCCTCACCCTGTATGATATAATACTGTAAACGTGTGCGCACGCAGTGATTCATTGTGGTATGTATGCAGGACAAAAGCTACTGTATATGCTCGTCTAATCCGACACATGAAGCGGAGGTGGTAGCCATGGGAGGTCGAGCTATAGACGCTGATTGGGGGATTGGGCTTTGGCTCAGCGCAGGCACACAAACCGCCAGGATGCTCTGACTGACGCACAGGGCGATGTCTGCGCGCGGGTGCCAAGGGTGCCAAGGGTGCCAGGGGGGGTGCACGGAGGGTGGGTCCGTTGATGAAGCAGAATCAAATTGGATGGACAGGGATTTTGATTGTTACACAAGAGTAAAATTCTTTAGTTTTGGCTCCTCAGCATTGTACAGTGGCAGCAATAATAACAATAAAGTATAGCAACAATAGTGAGAAGAATTGCAAGGTATGTGCATTAGTCATATACAATAACGACCTTAACCCATTAAGACCGGGAAAGCATCTGTGTCATTTTAGATTTCTTTTGGAACAGAGTGCTGCACTGTGAGCTTGTAGATCTTCTATTTTTGAAAAATCTTGAGAATTTGTGCAAATCTTTGAATATATATATTTTCTAAAGCGAACATTAAAATCATTGCTTCTGGGGGTCCCTGGAACAAAACATTTTGAGATGGGGGTCCTCAGCCAAATACGTATCTAAAAATGTTTTCTAAATCCTAACAGTAGGCCTATGTTGCTATTTCAGTGGTGCTCCAACTTTACAACTTACGTATGTAAAGGACCCCCAAAATGATATGTATTTGGCCGCGGACCCCCATATCAACAATATGTTGTTCCAGGGACCCCCAGAAGCACAGACGAGTTAAAAGTGCATGTTCACTTTAAAACATGCACTTTTAAAACAAAACATAGCCAAAGAAATCTTAAAATGACACAGATGCGTTCCCGGTCTTACTGGATTAACAAAGAGACAATAAAGTATAGAAACAATAGTGAGAAAAATCGCCAAGAAACGTACATTAGTCATACACACACTTTAAGGTGCTTGAAGGTGCCGTGCGCATGGTTCCTATAAAACCCATTTAAAATATCCATGTATATGCACACCGGGCAATATGCTGTATGTGTGTATAAATATCTATCGACAAATGAGGGATCTATGTAATGCATCAGCCATACGTTTCCACACAACGTCTCATTAACAGACGACCATAGTCAGTTCGTCACATTATTTGTGAGTAATGAGGTGATATGGGAGAACAGGGAAGTATTTTTGCACGGCGGCACGGTAAATGAGTGACCTGTGTAACAGGAAACACTATTTGTTGGCCCACGCCGGATGGAAATGAAATGGATCACTCATATACTGTAGGCAGTGAGTCGCATATTTATAGCTTGCAATATAAGGCAGACAGGTGCGCGCTCTGAGATATTAGGTTACTGTGTGGCTGGATGGTTAGGATGATGAAAAAAGGAACTTATAACCACTTAAACCCTACTGTATACTTGGTGGAGTCAGTGGTGGTAAAAGTACTTTTTTACCTAAATAAAAGTATCAATACTGCAAAGTAGAATTACTCTGTTAGAAGTAAAAGTCCAGAATTAAAATTTAAAGGTAGGGTAAGTGATTTTCTTTGGTTAAAATAAGTGTTAAATAGCTCTATATTCTGATAGTACTCATTGCTATAGAGTGTTTGTTCAGTAAAAGGAGTCTCCTTGTCTCTCCAGCTCTTTATAAAACAGAAAATGCATTTTCATTTCAGTTTCAGTTTCATTTCCAATTGTATCCAATTAGGATAGAGAACTCAATCAGGATATAGATTAAACAATTAGGATAGAGAACTCAATCAGGATATAGTTTAAACAAGTGAAATTGAAAGTGATGACACTAAGAAATGAGCAGACAAAATTGGAACTGGAACACTATAAAAATGAAGCTTAAAAATGGGTACTTTCTCCTGATTGGCTGAGATTTTGACACCTACCGAAAAATGTATTTTCTGTTTATTAAAGAGCTGGAGAGACATGGAGACTCCTGTTACTGAACAAACACGTTATAGCAATGATTACTATCAGAATATAGCGCTTTAACCTTTTAACAAAATACTTTTTGTTTTAACGAAAAAATATCACTGACCCTACCTTTAACTTGAGTAAAAGTAGAATAGTATTGGCATCACAATATACTTTAAGTACCAAAAGTAAAAGTACCATAATGCATAATGTCCCATTTCACAGGTTTCAAATGTATAAAATGTATGAAACTATTTCCAAATTGCCAAAGTATATATATACTGTAGGTCTGAAATGGTTTTGTAATAATAATCGAAGTCGACAAAGTAACCAGTAACTAAAGTTCTCAAATAATCGTAGTGGAGTAAAAGTACAATATTTGCCTAGTTTGAGATGTAGTGGAGTAGAAGTAAAAGTATTGAAAATTAGAAATACTCCAGTAAAATAAAAATACCTCAAAATTGTACGGCTCTATACTAGGCCTCCTTCTTTTTTCGAGCTCTTGACTATTAAATGCAACACATTGTCAGAGTGCAGATTTACTATTTTCTGTGAATGTTCAGCCCCCAGAATAGGTATACGGCTAAGGTTCCTGTGGTTAAACTACTTTGGAGCGTGGTAAATTCCATCAGCCCTACAGGCCCCGGGTCTCAACAATTGGTCACTCTCCAGGGTTTTTCCCCAATCACAGCCCTGTTCAGAGTTTCATCAAGAAGTGTGTTACAATCAAACAAGACGTATAGGGTCTAACCCGTTCAATCCTGGGAACGCATCTGTGTCATTTTAGTAGTCTTTGGGCTATTCAAAAATAGCAGATATACAAGCTCGTAGCGCGGCACCGAGTCCCGCGCTACGAGCTTGCAGATCTGCTATTTTGGAAAAATCGTGAAAATTTACGCGAATCTTTATTATTCTACAAATGTCTTCTAAATCGTCTTTAAATGATGTTGCTATATCAGTGGTTCTCACTTTTATTCATGTCAAGGACCCCCAAAGTGATATGTATTTGGCCGCGGACCCCCATCTCAAAATATTTTGTTCCAGGGACCCCCCCAGAAGCAAAGATTTGAGTTAAAGATTTTCGCTTTAAAATATATTAAAAGATTTGCTCACATTTTCACGTTTTTTTTCTAAAATAGCAGATCTACAAGCTCATAGCGCGGCACTCGGTGCCGCGCTACAAGCTTATAGATCTGCTATATTTGAATAGCCCAAAGAATGGCTCAAATCTGAAATGACACAGTATGCGCTCCCGGATTGAAAGGGTTAATAATGGTGTGGTGGCCTCCCCGTCCAATCTGTAGCCATCGATAGTAAGTCACTGTGTGTGCAGTTTGTGAACGAAGCCCCACAAGAAATCACACTACGGTGTTCCACTGTATGAATGCATATCCTGTAGTGTGGTCATGGTCTGCGCCAGTGGGTTTCAACGCTTTTCATATCAAGGTCCATAATTTATTCGGCATTTGAGCCACGGACCACCATTTGATGAGATTTAGACTCTCAGACCCCAAGACTTAAGAATATGTTGTTATCGTCGGATACGATTTTGTCCACAATTCCATACTGTATTGATGTTGGTACTTTAGGAGAGATAACAGGCAAACGTTGATAAAAAATAACATTTCTTTAACACTAATTTGGGTCATTTTAGGCTCTCAAGAGTTAAAGATCTATAAGGGTCCAGTTGGTTACCAACTTTCCACCATTTAGCTGGGGACCACCGGGAATCCCCTCAAGGACCACTGGTGGTCCCCGGACCACTGGTTGAGAACCACTGGTCTACGCCAGTAGTTTTGCCAAGGACCTCCACATTGATATGCACTTGGCCGCGGACGCCCATCTGAAAAGAGTTTGTGCCAGAAGCACATATTTGAGTTTAAAATGTTTGCATTCAAAATATTTATTCTGGGCTGTCCGCTGGCTTAGCGGTTCAGGCACATACCACATAGGCTCTAATGCAGCCTGACAGCGTGGCGTGGGTTCGAATCCCGATGACAATTTGCTGCGTGTCACTCCCCATCTCTCTCTCCCTGTTACCTGTCCTATATTCACTGTAAACTATCAATAAAGGCAGAAAAGCCCCCAAAATATATACATATATATATTCAAAGATTTGCACAAATTTCCCAAAAAATAGCCAAAGTATAAAACATGGTTAGAGTGGTTAAAATGATTGTGATACTCTCCCAAGGACCCCACTTTCAGAACAACACGGTACAGGCTGGCTGCTTGAAAGCATGTCCTAGTGGTGATGGTCTACGAGGCCTCATTTAGCCAAATGGTAATAGCAGTCTTTGTGTGCTCTACTTTTGAGGGGAACATGCTTTCATACGGACAAAGTCTGCGGCCAATGCCAAAAAAATAAAAGGAACATCCTGTTCCAGAACATTCTTAATATAAAAGGGTAGTTTGATGGGAAAGGGCCTCATGTGGCACAAAGTGGATAGGTAATAGTTTGATGGGAAGGCATTGAAAGGAAACAACACGGTCTGAGTCAGCGACTCTCAACCTGTGGGCCATGGCCCACTAGTGGACCGTGAGGATTATGCAGAGTGGGCAACGCGTTGCAAGCTTTTAACCACTATAGTACTGCCGAAACATACTTACACTGTCTGATTCTGTCTGAGCCCTGCCTTAAAGGAGTAGTTCACCCAAAACATGATATTTTCTTTTTAGTTTTTGTCACATTCCTAAGCCAATAATTTAATTACCGGCAAAGTCTCCGGTAGGAGACTCAAACAGGTCTGTCTAAGGTGTATAATGTACAAAACATTACATGGACTCTGGCCTGTCCTGAGGCGCAGCGCCGATGCACCACTTTCAGACTGAATGTCTTGTCAATGCAGGGGAGTTCATTGTGGAACAGTGTAACCAGAGAGAGTACCATTCCAGACTGTCCAACTTTCACTGCCTTTTACCGGGAAAGCATCTGTGTCATTTTAGATTTTAGCTATATTTTAACCACATTAACCATTATTTTTGAAAAATCATGAAAATTGCTGCCAATCTTTGAACAATATATATATATTTTAAAGCGAATTTTCTTTTTACTCAAATATTTGCTTCTGGGGGTCCCTGGAACAAAACATTTTGTGATGGGGGTCTGCGGCCAAATACATATAATTTTGGAGGTCGTTGACGAGAAAAAGTTTGAGCACCACTGATATAGCGACATACCTTTTTTTCAGAAAACAGTTTTTAGAATCGGCTTCAGGTCTCAAAGGGTTAAACGTAACGGAAAAAAATCGTTACTAGAACTCCAATCATGTGACCATGTACAGTATAAAATGACTGATCCTTTTTTAAGCTTGTAACCCTGTTTTGTATTTGTATTTGTTTTATTTATGGTGTTTGGACGTGTTACTGTTTTGTATGTTACTTGTTTTTATGTTGGGGGACTACGGATGACAATTTGCATCTCTTGCTGAATCCAGTGTATTTACAGGTCATTAGATGTATTGTTCATCAATACATATTGTCCCTCCCAAATAACGCTTAATGAGCTTGCAGATCTGCTATGTTTTGCCTAATTTCCACCCCAGAATATGGACACAATAGGGTTAACGTGGTTAAATTAGATCAGATGAAAATGTAGTCCCAAACGGAGAAGAAGAATTTAAAACTATGAGGAAAAGTTAAAACTTTAGAATGATTTAATAATGATAAAAACCTGTCACCTATGATGAGTAGTAGCGAACACCTGTGAAAAGTAAGACTGTTAAGACAGAAGGAGCTCTGGGTTACTGCTATAAGAAATGGAAAAAAAGCCCTAAAAAAAAAATCACAATTCATCCATCCTTGTCACGGATGGCACATAGCAGCAGACAGGATTGGCTGCTGGGGGTGCCTAGTAGACTATAGCTTCTGAGCAGTGTTGCCATGTCCGCTTATTATAAGCGACTTTGGGGCTTGTTCTTCTGTGAAGTCGCCTGTAAATATTGGTAGTTTGGGGGTTGTGTTTTTTTCGGGGCTTGCTTCTAAAGTGTAGTTGCTTATTTGGGCTTCCTTCCTAATGTTTTTTAAACCAGTGGTTCTCAAACATTTTCATGTCAAGGACCCCCAAATAAATTAATGTGCATTTGTCCACGGACCCCCATCTGAAGTTATAATTTGTGCCAGGGACCCCCGTACCAGTGTTTTGTTAAAATGTAAAACAAATGATAATACTTTAAACTTTATATATATATACAATTATTTTTTAAATGGCAGACATTAGACCGTGAGGTCTACAAACTCTAGCCTCCATTAATAGATAAACACACAGATGTTGACACTGTTCCAAAAAAACAAACAAAAACGTTCCTGTTTCACTTTACTCTGTAATGTAAGACGTGTGCTTCTTCTGCCGATGTTAAATCTGTTGTTGAAGGAAACACGGGGCATCTAAACGTACAATAATACCTTTCCTCATACCGAAAACAACAAATGTAGGTCGGGAAAAATCCACGTTGCAATCAGCTATGATTCATCACAAAATTGGCATGGCATGTAGGCTACTGTAACTCGTTGTTGTTGTTTTTTTTTCTAACTGTATCTCTGTAGATGGTTTCCAAAGGGACCGGAGGTGAAGGTGCCCTAGATACAGCACTGCATAATATGACTACTGTACATGAGTAATGTATCTCTCCGTAGGCTGAATAAAAAAAAACGCTGTAACTGACTCAGACGGAGAAGGGAAAAAAAGCTCTGCTACTGTACGTTTGCCTACAGATTATTATTACTACAGAAGAACATTGTCGAGGCTGTGATTTGATTTTCTACACATGGACGTTGCTCTCCATTTCATGCCTCGTAACTCAAACTCTGGCTCTGAATGCTTAGTGTCAGTCAGGACCTCTGTGCTGCACACGCGCATTATAAATTAACATGAACATGTGATATGAAGATCCATGTGCTTGTCCCACGGACAGCTGCTGTGATTATCGGACCACTTGGCTGAAACGCATTTCCATAAAGCCCTCCTTGACCCCTCTGCCTCGGCCTCATATAGATAAGAGCTCGCTTGTTTCCTTGCAAATCCCAGTTTACAGACATTCACCAAGAGGCAGTGTTGCCAGAGTTCGTGAGAGAAATAAGCAATGATAATAACAAGCTTAACAGAAGCGACTTTCAGGCCACATGAGCACTTTAAACCTACTAAACGCATCGCTTATTTGAAAATAGCCGATCTACAAGCTCACAAAGGGTCGCATCATAACGCGTTGTGAACTTTCAAACAAATCTTTATTTTTTTTTTAACAACATCAATCTGGAACAGGGGTCCCTGGCACAACATATTTGGTCGTGGATAAATACATATTATGTCTGACTAATGACTTCCCACACCCTCACTTCCTGAAATGAACAATAAAGTCATCACACGTTCAGCACTAACAATAGCAAATGCCACTGATCATCCCCTGGCCTACATCGTCACTTCAGACTCAGGCCATCTGGACGAAGATACAGAACTTTGAAATGGAAAAAGAATTCCATTTTGGTGGAAGATTTGTCCCTTCAGCCATTGCATGCAATAAACAAACTTCCTCGCTGATATGATGGTTTTGTTTATAGCCTATACTGGGGACCTCGGGCCCTATCTTGCGCACCGCCTTACCCTTTATGCCTAAACGTATTAGCCATATTTTACCATTTTAAAATTTTTTTTAAAATAGTTCAGCTAGCCAATCTACATCGACACGTTGTGAGCTTGTAGATCAACTATTTGAACTATTTTAAAATGTTATGTATTTTTTTGTTTTTGTCGCATTCAGCAGCGGTTCCGGTAGGAGACACAAAGGAGACTCTTTGTGTCTCCTACCGGAACCGCTGCCTACCGGTCCGCTGGTCATCAAATTATCGGCTTATGAATGCAACAGAAACAAAGAAATATCCATGAATTCAAGTCTCCTGACTAATCGATAGAAAACAAATATTTTTTTGGATCCCTTTAATGTTAGACTACCATTCTGACTGACACTAAGTCATGTTGCCAAATTCATATACATGTATGAATTATGGTGGTGGTGGTGAGATACTGGCCCGGATAAGCTATGTCAGCTAAAGGAAGGAGAGGGGGAAAAAAGCCTTGGGGAAATCCACAACTTCAAAAGACAATAGAGCGTATCCGTGCTCTTCATTAAGAAATATAAAAATAGGTATGTTCATATATGTACATTTGTCATTTGCATACTTATTTTTACATTTCCGAATTAAGAAAGATAAAGATACGTGTAATATAACTCTACTTGAAGCTGTAAATCATATGTTTCATGTCCTATACCTGCAAATTGAAGTCCAGCTCTCCCACGAGGTTGACCAAAATTCTACCTTTCTTCTAGGCAAATTGTATAGCACATTTCAACAACTCAATGTGCTTTACGTTTAAAAACACCTATGTTGCTACATCAGTGGTTCACAAACCTTTTCATGTCAATACAAAATGATATGTATTTGGCCGCGGATTCCCATCTCCAAATTATTTTGTTCCAGGGACCCCCATTTATTTATTAAAAAATACATACATTTTCAAAGATTTTCACAAAGCGCGACACTTGGTGCCGCGCAATGAGCTTGTATATCTGTTAGTTTTGAATACCCCACAAAAATCTAAAATGACTCAGATGCGTTCCCGGTCTTAATGGGTTAAAAGAAATAAGTGGCAGCAGACCTGCAGTTTTTTTCTTTCTGGGAGTTTTGTTCCAGATATATGTGGAGCATAAAAACGTTCATTTGTGGTTGTAGTAACAGAAAGCAGACCTTTCCCAGATGACCTGAGAGGTCTGGGTGGTTCACGGTATCGTACAAGATCAGAAATGTGTTTTGGCCCTAAACCATTTATAGCTTTATAGACCAACAGTAGTGTTTTTTAAATCAATTCTTTCACACACACACTTCTAAGACAGAGTCTCTGTTTGGCCATGGGACATATTGTGTCTGTGAGTTTCATCATGTAGTACTACCAGTGATGGAAGAAGTACTCACATGTTTTACTTAAGTAAACGTATCACTACTGCAATGCAGAAATACTCTGTTACAAGTACAATTCCAGTATTCAAAATGTACTTGAGTAAAAGTACAAAAGTATTGGCATCAAATCATCCTAGAGTACCAAAAGTAAAATAACTCATTGTGCAGAATGTCCCATTTCCCATTCAAAATGAATAAAAATGGTTCGGAAATAGCGGATCTACAAGCTCACGAGACGCGTTGTGAGCTTGTAGATCGGCTAATTTTAAATTAGGTAAAAGGAAGTAAAAGGCCTATTGAAAATTGGAAATACTGAAGAGAGTAAAAAATACCTCAAAATTGTACTTAAGTATACGGTAGCCTACTTGAGTAAATGTAGTTACTTTCCACCACTGAGTACTAGTAGTATTTATCGACCAGTAGGTTGTCCTACCCGAAATGTTTCGTTTCTTAATGAGTATCGGGAGAGACCAATGCACATAACAAGCAAAACAAACAAACAAAACCAGAAAATCCATTGCATTCTAATGAGTGGATTATTTTTTTCACAGAGCACGGCTCCTCCGTGTTTGGTGAATATCAGAAAGCTGTTTGTCCTTTAACCCATTAAGACCGGGAACGCATCTGTGTAACCATTATTTTATACTTTGGCTATTCAAAAATAGCAGATCTACAAGCTCATAGCGCGGCACTGTAGATCTGCTATTTTTTTTAAATCGTGAAAGTTTGTGCAAATCTTTGAATATATATATTTTAAAGCGAACATTTGTAACTCAAATCTTTGCTTCTGGGGGGTCCCTGGAACAACATATTTTGAGATGGGGGTCCTCGGCAAAATACATATAATTTTGGGAGGTCCTTGACATGAAAAATGTTTCAGGACCACTGATATTATGGCAACATAAGTTTAAAAAAAAAAAAATGTTAGGATTTAGAAGACATTTGTAGAATCCCTAGAAGCAAAAAGTTGAGTCTCAAATGATTGCTTTTTCACGATTTTTCAAAAATAGCACAAAGAAATCTTAAAATGACACAGATGCGTTCCCCGTCTTAAAGGGTTAAAATGCTAATACATTCCGACCTTTAACAGAGCATTCTTATCTGGCTGATTGCGTTATGAACCTGGAATAAGGTGTCATATCTGGCTATGTAATCGCGTTTCTTGTACGGTAACTTATCGGAGGGAGGGGGAACAAACGGAACGGTTGGGTAGTGATGATGACAAAAACAAAACACCATCAAATAAACCGATGAGAGAAAATCACAGTGTCTCTGCTTCAGTGGAGCTTGAACGCCCCAATTATGTGCATTCCAATATAACAATACAAACTGTAACAGTGCCACGCTGCAATGAGCCGTTTGTTTGCACAAAGAATGAAAAGATATCATGCTCATTATAGATAGCAGAATGTCTCAATATGTAGCGTTGCCTTATTAAATGCAAACAGTGTAATGGTTGCTGCAGATGAAATGAAATGCGTATTGAGCATTTTAACCCCGGGGTTATAGAACAGTCATGAAGTTGACATTTTTCTTCTTTTTTTTTTTTATGCCGAAACTAGGGTTTACGTGTTGTTGTATACTGGCAGAATCTGCTTTGTTTGTGTTCATTTGGCTTACCGTACATTGTAGCTGATGAGGAGACTGTTTCAATTTCTAATCGACAGGGCCCACAAGGTCAAAACTTTCTGATTGGATAAGATATTGAAATTCTATATTGTGTGATCCAGGATCCACCTAGTGGATATGAACAACAACATAGTAGACTGACAGTTCAGCAATTTAGAGCCTTCCCTAACCACTTAAACCCAATATAATGCATTGTATGTCAATAGCAAACACCCAAAAGGGGCACTTTTTGGAAGTGCCCAGAAAAGGGACTCTATGGGGTTCCTTTTTTATTTTTATTCTATGATCATTATTTGAATACACTGAGAGGTAGGCAAGTGTACACTGCAAATGTGTCGAAAGAAATTTCGATTTCAATCAACCATAAAGGCTACAACTAAGGTAGTATATAAATGTGCACACTTTGACATCTTATTTATAATGAATATTCGCCTATTATGACCTGCTCGGAATATCGGGATGCTACGGTTCATGTGGTTAAGTCAGCCAGTCAACACCTCGTACTGACCAAATAAACACATCACATTATGTCATTTCCCTTCATCGAATGATTGGGCGAGTGAACCAGCAGAGAGGTGGAGGAAAAAGAGCAGACTTCCAATCCATTTTTAATTTGGATGAAAGTGAGCGAACAA
>NC_139956.1:31369119-31404119 GCF_963454915.1 Gymnoscopelus microlampas | reverse complement strand
CACACTGGTAGTTGCAAAAAGAGTTCCTTGTTGCAAAAAGAGTTCCTTTTTGCAACAACCAGTGTGCAGACTTTATTCTTTTTCATTATAATTTCATCAACACGTCATTAAAACAGGGTTTGGGTTGCAAAATCGGTGAAGTGCCCCATTATTAAGATTTTAAAAAATCTATTATAATTTTTTTTGTGTTGATTTATTGACATAAATAATTCAAATGATCCACAATTACGCTTCTCAATTATTTGATTAATCAAAAAAGTTAACAATATAATATACTTTAGCTTGTTACCCCCTTTTTGTTGTTATGCCGATTCAGCCCCACACACATTTCTGTGTGCTGTCTCTGCATGCTGTTGTATTCTACCAGCTCACCTGTCAGAGGGGAGCCCCCACTGGGAGGACGTAGTAGCCTCCGTCCTACTCCTCCCGCCCAACACTCCCTGCTGACAATTGCCGCCCTGGCCCGTAGGAGTACGTGCCGCAGAGACAATTCGAACCCCCCAGAGTCGGCGGTGGTGGGCAGATACTTTACCACAGCGCCAATATGGCAGAAATATATAGGGCTGAAGTGGTTAATGTATGTTTTGTGACAATAATCTAAATCTGCAAAGTAACTAGTAACTAAAGTTTTCAAATAATTGTAGGAGTGGATGAATTGTGTGGAGTAAAAGTACAATATTTGCCTGTGAGATGTAGTGGAGTAGAAGTAAAATTACTGAAAATGGGGAAAAACTCCTCAAAAGTGTACTTAAGTATAGTACTTAAGTAAATGTACTTAGTTACTTTAAACCACTGCATACTGTATTTTGATGTAATTATTGCTTGAGGTTTAAGTACTAAGTAGTGGAATTAGTTCTTTGAAACCCTTCCGGGCCATTGTTCAATCCATATTACTTGTGGCAACTATTCAAAATCTCTTTTACCTTCAGCTGCAAACGGAAGGATTCTCGTTCGCTTTGAAGCTGCCTCAGAATTCCTTCAGTGGCCCGCTGATGGGCATCGCTGTCTATTTGTACAGCTTTTGTGTCGAGAACAGTTCTTATACCTAAACCACTGGAGCAATAACTTTGATAACTTGCACAACATTCCCAAAGAGAAGTAGCACCTGATTCATAGTCCACACAGCGAGAGCACCGCTCTGTTTCTGACGGCAGTTAACTTTTATTCCTTTTAAGAGGCGGCGCCTGTTGTGGAAGAAATTGAACTCAAATGTCAACCGTTTCCTTTTCTTTCATGGGTTTTTGAGACTGTCTTTAGAGTGCACACTTTAGAGTACAACTGGTCTTCTTTCTGTGATTTAACTGGTTACTTTTAAGGCATTTGATAGCATGACCCCTAATTACAGTTTTTGAGTTGTGAACCCCTTATTAGCCTATGTGCAGCCTGAGGTCCTCAGACAGGAATCTGCTGGCTGTTCCTGGGTTGAGGCTGAAGACAGGTGGACCGTGCCTCTGCTCTGAGGAACTCAGGCTTGATGAATCTGTCATTTTTTCTTTCTGCTTTCTGTTAGAGTACCCATTGTACCTATCTGTCTGTGTCCCTTTTGTGCCCCTATTATGGAGATCTCTGTGTCTGTCTACTTGTGTCCCTTATGCCCATATATGGAGATATATCCGTCAGTCCTTGTCCCTTTTATGCCCATATATGGAGATCCCTGATGTCATTAGTATATGCCCATACCCTGTATATTGGCATGCCCATCTACGGGCATAGCGGTCGGATCTGTGGCTCTGGACAACTGGATCATACAGTACATGCCTATATACGGGTTTGTTTGGTTATGTCTGAGTCATAGTGAGTTGCCTATATATGGGAGTATTGGGTTTGTTTATGGTTATGTCAGAGTGATTTTTTGTTACATGTAAATACTGTATAATGTAAATAATTGTTATGTATTGTGATTTATTTTAGTGTTTCATTGTCTCCGTAGACACTAGTGTCTATCTATGGTTGCTGTAGCACACTACTTTTAGGACTACAACTCCTTGATGTCCAGTATGATTTTTGTAGTACACTAATAGGACTACAACTTCCTTGTTGTCTGCCACTAACACGTTTGACACAGGTGTCATTCAAGTGATGACTAGTACACAGTTCTGAATGTGTGGTTGCTGCTTTCTTTTGTTGTTCACTCTGATATTATTGAACTCACCACACAGTAGTTTACTGTGCTGGTAAAAAAGGAAATATCATTATTAATCAATAATTATGTTGATAGGCCCATAGGCCTACACATACATCGGTTGCATTGTGCCCATGACTTCACTGACTTGTGCCTGAGACGACTCATATAATCTAACCTGGCCTCTGCATAGTGGCCTCAACCATCTGTCTTAAAGGACAGGTTACCTCAACACTTTTATCACTAGTGAAAATCAACAAAGAAAACACTTCCAAAACCTTACAGACATTATTATAAATCCACAAGGTAAGTATTACTCATGTTTATAGCAACACAACTCTTTTCCTCCTGAATATTACAAAGAAAAATTCACACTCCCCTGGCAAGTGGTATGCCCCAATTACCATACCCCTCTATATAAGGAGCACTGTGGTCATGTGGTACTCTTTTCAGATCCTCAGACCAGGAAGAGGATATGGCAAGTATGTGTGTTTGTTTGGGGATGCTGATGAGCTTTAAACTGTTGATCAATAAAGGGGTTCTGTTTCAACCAACCAATTGTATCTGTGTTGTTTGTAAAAAATGCAATGAATATGAAATGAATGTTGATGTATTGAATTGGGTCAAGATGTGATTACAAACTCCCTGATTACCATGTAGCTACTAGATAGCATGTAGCAGTGTTTGGTGCTGACCATGAGGCTGTAACAAAATGTAGTGGAGATCTGTAACAAAAGTCAAGCTAAAATAAGTAGAATAAGAATACATATGGTGAACAGAAAATAATATGTAATCATGAGAAATATAGTGAAACATGTGAGGCTATAAATGTAAATTGGGAACTTTAACTTCTCACAAATAAATTAATACAATTAGCAACCTGCCATTTGTCAACACACATATTCCTTGTAAACAGCCACGCTGTCTCTTTATTATAGGAGGCAGGGGCTCTGTAATATGCCTGGAGCACGCATGGTGACACAAAAGACCAGTCACCCTTGGAAAAGTGGCACAACAATAACAGATGCTGCACCGTTTCATTATCACTGCAGGTAAGTCTGGCTAGCACTGTGGGTAGCCTACAATGTCTCCTTTCGAGGAATTTGTGGGCACACTCTGATGGGCAACAAGCCAAGCCAGATGTTTATGCTGATGGCTACTGGCCAGAATGTACTTACTATATTGACATCGGACAAGACTGCTTTGGAAACAATGGTTGATTTTTCATCTCCGCCTGAAGGGGCGGAGATTATTGTTTTCACCCCTGTGTGTGTCTGCGTGTACATGACTCACTCCCCATTTGACAGTCTGAAAACTCATCTCTTCAGACTCCACCTCAACCCCTAGCACTCCTCTCTCCTTGCATCCCTTGTCACCTTTTTTGGGGTTGATAGATGCTATAGTTATACTATGCAGATGCATGTTAGTTACTTGTTCACATATGTTATTTAGATAGGCATAGCCTATGTTTGCCTGACAACAATTTAGATAGCATTTTGTAGATGTTAAGTTTGAAGTTTACTTAAAATCCTAGCTATTTTGAAGCACAACATTTTTGGCAGAACGACTAAACTACAAGCAGAAGACTGTTTTAGGACCTTTAAGGAGGCATAACGAGATGCATGTTCCTAGGTCATCATTTTAGTATGTTAAACCAGTGGTTCTCCAACTGTGGGTCGGGACCCCCAGCGGGTTAAAGACAATGTAAGTGTAAGTGCTTGTCAGGGTGGGGGGTCCCCAGTTCAAATTATGATTATTTTGGGGGGTCACGGCCTGAGAGGTTTGAGAACCAATGTGTTAAACCGTGTTGAGCTGGTTCCTCATTTGTTACCTTTTTCCCCAGTAGTTTTTAGCGGTGCCAGCCGCTCTATGTTTGACTATGTCCGTCCGTATGTCTGTCTGTCCGTTTGTCTGTCTGTCCGTTTGTCCGTTTGTCCGTTTGAGCACGGGCTTTAAACAGCTATAACTCCAGTTCGCAGCATGCCAGCAAGTCCAAATTTGGTATGTGGACTTAGACCACCAATAGGGACGAGCATTGACTGCTGAAGCCCCGCCCCGCCCTATTATAGCGCCACCAGGAGGCCACTGGCTTTAAACAGCTATAACTCTAGTTTGCAGCATGCCACCAAGTCCAAATTTGGTATGTGGACTTACACCACCAATAGGGACGAGCATTAATTGCTGAAGCCCCGCCCCGCCCTATTATAGCGCCACCAGGAGGCCACTCATCAAAGGCACCGCTTCCTTCACACAGGGTGCGATTTTTTTTTTGTGTTTTGCACTTTGATAATTGCACTTTGCTGTTGACTGACTGTTTAAAGATTGTTTTGACCGGATAACTCAATATCGATATTGTGGCTATTTTAGCTACTTCAAACGAATGTTTGAAAGTGTAAACAGAGCAAAGCTGTTATCTAGACTGTACTATACTGTATCATGATGATATGGGTATAATATTGATGTAATATTGCCTAGCCCTAGGCTGAAGCATTATGAGTGAGTCTCACTCAATGATGCTGAATTTAATGTCCTTTTGGAATAATATGCACCTTAGACGCATATTCCTATACCAGCTCCAGGGATACTGTTCCACAGCTTACTCTGGATTTATTATTATTTTACAGCTAGACTTTATGCGGGGTGTATACAATACATATCTATACTGAAGAGGGCATAATATTAATATTAAATTGTGGAGCATACAAATATATGATACAGATACATTGAATTTAAATCGAAAAGTACCGTGACAATAATCTATAGGCAAGGGGGGGTTGAGGTTTTTGAAAAATAAAAAAGTAACTTCATCACTCAGTTTCTCAGTCAGAGACATTAGCATGTATAGGGCTGAACCCGCTGTTGCGGTCTATCAAAAAACATTCCACAAGAGCTCTTAATCATTTAGGCCGGGCGGCGGGGAACCTTGTTGTTCAAGACAGCTGCTAGTCGGAGGTGCAATGCATCATGGATGTTGTAGGAGTTTTGTGTTATTTAAATGGTAAATGGTGCATTTATATAGCGCTTCTATCCGAAGGCTTTACATTGATTGTGCCATTAACCCATTCACACACACATTCATACACCGATGGCGGAGGAAACCATGCAAGGCACCAACCTGCTCATCCGGAGCAATTAGGGGTTCAGCGTCTTGCTCAAGGACACTTCGACACTAACTCTGGGGGAGCGCCCCAGCCCGGGATCGAATTGGGAACCTTGCGGTTTTCCAGTTCACTCTACCCTGCCACTCTACCCCTGAGCCACTGCCGCCCCATAAGTTATTTCATTATCCATTTAGATCTGTTTGGACACTCTGCACTTCATGTGTCTTTTTTGCTCTTGCTAACTTGCATTGTACACAGTACTTTGTCAGAGGTCACCAATACAATGATACAACGTGTCCATACATGGACAAATGTATCTGTTACAGACTTGTCCATGTCTGTAAATATTAGAAAAAAGGGGGGAAAATGTGTATATATAATATATATACACATATTTTCCCCACACACATATATATACACACACACACACACACACACACACACACACACACACACACACACACACACACACACACACACACACACACACACACACACACACACACACACACACACACATACAGTACACATATTATGTGTACTGTATGTGTGTGTGTATATATATATATATGTGTAGGATATATATGTGTAGGATATATATGTGTAGGATATATATATATATATATATATATATATATATATATATATATATATATATATATATATATATATATATATATATGACTTTTTTTTCATTATTAAAATGTAATACTGTATTTCATTATAAGTACATTGTATGTGTGCATTGAAAGCACTGGCTACTGATGCTACCCAATTATTAAAATCCCAAACTTATATACTTGGACCTGCATTGATGCCTATTTACAGCCAGTAGAACTAAGTGTACATTTAGGGCTAAGTCTGTGCGTTTGTAGTACTTATTATTCACCACTCATTTGGTATGTCTGTGGCAACAACAAAGTTTGATGAAAATCATCAGCCGACATGGTGATGACCCCTGTACTTGGGTCAATTATATGTATGACCCAACCTTAGTCGTCTGTGAAGAACACGGACTAACGCAAAATTGAGAAACACTGCGGCTCAACAACTTAGTCCGCTCCCTATGCACTCAGACATGATAATATTATAACCACAATAATGAAAAAACATGGGATATGACTCCCCCACCCAAACTCACACGCACACAAACACAGACACAATGTTTGATTACATCGTACAGTTGATTTGTCTAATTTCAAGGATGAGCAGGACTGAGACGGTAAGGCATAGCAGGGGCATTGTACCATCAATTCAATTCAATTAGATTGGAAAATGAGAAGGAGGAAAAAAAAGAGTCCCCCAACAATGAAATTAATTATTCACAAGTTAAAGCCTTATCACATCAACAGCCTGTGTTGGCAATATTCAATCACAATACTGTCTCTAATGGAATTAAACCAGACGTTATGATTAACCCATTAAATCCGGGAACGCATCTGTGTCATTTTAGATTTCTTTGGGCTATTCAAAAATAGAAGATATACAAGCTCATAGCGCGGCACCGAGTGCCGTGCTATGAGCTTGTAGATCTGCTATTTTTTTTAAAGTGTGAACATTTGTGCTAATCTTTGAATATATATATATTTTTTTTAAAGTGAACATTTGTAACTCAAATCTTTGCTTCTGGGGGTCCCTGGAACAAAACATTTTGAAATGGGGGTCAGCGGCCACATACTTATCTAAAAATGTTTTCTATATCTTAACAGTATGTTGCTATATCAGTGGTGCTCCAACTTTTCCATGTCAAGGACCCCCACAATTATATGCATTTGGCCACGGACCCCCATCTCAAAATATGTTGTTCCAGGGACCCCCAGAAGCACAGATCGGAGTTAAAAATGTTCGCTTTAAAACAAATGATAACGATAAAATAAAAAAAATGCAGATCTACAAGCTCAAGCTATGAGCTTGTAGATCTGCTACTTTTTGAATAGCCAAAGAAATCTAAAATGACACAAGATGCTTTAACGGCCTACATGGGTTAATGTTTCATCGGCTGAAATCGGACCGCCATGTTTTCATTACATTCTCACAATGGTTTGTTTCGATGGAATCATCTCTCTATGTGCCACACCATTACTGATCATAGAGACTATGCAGATTTATAAAACGCATAGTTATTGCATAACATGAGTGCGTGCTCTGTTCAGACCTTTTCACACTTGACAACTTAAAACATGTTTATTTCAGCTGACGGTAAATAAACTTAAACCCAATCTGTTCCCTAGCAACGGAACTCCACTGACAAGATCTATTAGTGACCTCAGAAAATGTTTTTTGAGGACACTCGCCACATCTTGTCAGATGTTGTGAAGAGAGAACCATAGTATGTTTGTAGCCTTGGATCAAGACTATGCAAGTCTCTCATCATCATTTTAGATTATCAGACTGTTCATATTCACTTGGCAACAGAACTCCACTGCTGACAAGATCTAGTGACCTCAAAAAATATTTTCTGAGGACACTCTCCATGCATTGTGTGAAAATAATTCATTTCAAACCAACATTTATTCTCAAAGGACATTGAGGTTGCCCTCATTTTCAGTGTCGTCGAGATACATCACAGTTCAATTTCAATTTCACATCAATATTCATATCCATGATAAAACAAAACAAAACAGAAATGTTCCCCTACCGTGTGATACAACACACATTTAAAAGCAGTTGCAGACACTTGTGGGTAGGTCTGCAATGGGTGCATTGTACAGTATGGGTGCGTCGTGCATGGCACAGAATGTCTTTGTAAGAATAGTTACAGTAGTAGTGGCTGACATGGTGAAAGTGTTTCCATGTTCGTATGAAAGAACGTTTTGTTTGTTTATGTTGTGTTTGGCTGATATGGGCTCTTATTGTGTGGTTGTTTGTTTGGAGGTGGTACAAAGTTGAACAAAGTTCACTCAAAACTCAAACATAGCAACACATGGAAGGAGATGAGATTATTTCTTTATCAAGCTGCCCAGCTACATGGTGGGGGGAAAAATAGCTGAACTATTTGAAAGCTACATCATTCTGAAAGCCACAAGCTACTTGGACATGTAATTAAAGGACGACTTCACCCATTTTCAACCTATCTTCATATAATTGGTCCTCACTAATGCTCATTATAATATGGTACAATTTTTGTCTACTCGGTCTGTGTCTCAGAGGAGGGCTGTGGACAGTTCAGAAACCCGCCTACCAGTGACATCATCGATTGGGAATCCAAGCTAACAGAAACTTCAGGCTTATTCCTGGAAAGTTAGTACGCTATAATGGAAGCCATTGTTCTCGCGTTTATAGCATTCTAAATAAAAAATGTGAAATATTGTTTAAAAAAAAAAAAAAACCCTGCCTAATGATGATGTCACTGCAGGCAGGTGTCTGAAGTGTCCACAGCGGAAACACAGGAAAATCGTCCAGAAGAGAAAAGGGGGAAATTATAACTGTTAAAGGCAGCAGCAAACAGAATGGTGTTTTAAAAGGCGCTCTAAAAGGACTACGGGCAGCCGAGCTGGCGTTTATGTAATATAAGTATAAATATAGTTGGAAAATCGTCCACAAGAGAAAGTGGAGAAATAATAACCGTTAAAGGCAGCAGCAAACAGAAGGGTGTTTTAAAAGGCGATCTAAAAGAACTAAGAGTGGCAGCCTGAGCTGACCCGGAGTTTATGTAATATAAGTAAGTGTAAACATAATAATTGAGTCGCGCGATCGCCTTGATATGAAGCCTGTTCTCATAGCAAACACTGCAGGATGGCGTGCGGGGCATGTTTGGACGCAGCGCTATCACTCAGGATGGCCGTGGGGGCGGGTTTGGGTTCAAGGGGCGCGGCCTCCGGAGCGAGTGCCGTGCAATAGGCTCTATTCACAGCAGCCATATTGTGAAGACATTCACAAGTGTTACCAATGATACTAATGAAGGCTCTGTTCCATTCTGGTCAAACAGAGTCAGGGTGCTAATATTGTGCATGTTGGCCCACTGGAAACACCAGCGGGTCTACAGTTGGGATTCAGGGACCCTCATGGGCTTCCAAATGGCCCCTTACAGGTGTGTAACTCTGAGAGTGTACAAATGGAACCAAATGGACCCTTACGGGTCCATTTGGTTCCATTTGTACACTCTCAGAGTTATGGGGGTCGTGGAAACCAATGTGCTAGACTAAATGGAACAGAGCCTTCATTAGCATCATTGGTAACACCTGTGAATGTCTTCACAATATGGCTGCTGTGAATAGAGCCTATTCTGAAGCGCGCGCTGCTGACAGGTGCCGCCCCAGCCCGCAGAGAGTAGGCAGCAATGTGCAGCGATATCACCCTCCCCGCCCGGCTTCCCTCCCCCCGAACACAGACCAAAATGTGCTCGCCAAAGCCGGATGCACAACGGTGGATTTAAACCCACAACCTCCGGTTGCGGCGGTGGGCAGGCGGTTTACTGCTGCGCCACCCGAGTGCGTACTTTTACTTTTGATACTTACATTTTAACACCGGATACTTAAGTACATTTAAATCATATAGTTTTGAAATGGCGTGTGACTGTTTGGCTCTCTTTTGTCTTCTACATACTGTATTGTTTTTAGTTATCTCACTCTGTCCCTATCTCACACGCACCCACGTACACACCATATGCTGTCAATCAAGCCTCTGTGTTTGTAACATTTTATTAAAATGTAACATTTTAATCAAATTAATCCGTTTAGCTGTGATTAAAGATTATAAATCGCGATTATAATAAATATGCCAATTTCTTCTGGATGCGACGAGAGAGTGCAGACTAGCCAACATCCTGAATCGCTGCCTTCCAACCAGTGGTGTAAAGTAACTAAGTACATTTACTCAAGTACTGTACTTAAGTACAACTTTTAGGTACTTTTTACATTACTGGAGTATTTCCAATTTTCAGTAGTATTACTTCTACAGTACTCCCCTACATCTCAAAGGCAAATATTGTTTTATAAACGTGGACCTCCACGGCTCCACTACATTTGTTTGAAAACTTAGTAACTAGATTTTGATTGTTAATACAAAACATACATAAACCACTTCAGCCCTATATACATTTTGAAAATAGCCGATCTACAAGCTCACTATGACGCATTGTGAGCTTGTAGATCGGCTATTTTCAAAAGATTTTCAAAAAGAAAACTTGTGAATTCAATTCAATTTTATTAAAGTGTCAAATCACAACAAGTTGTCTCGAGACACTTTACATGTAGAGAAGAGACCCGACAATCCCACCCTGAGCAAAGGGTGAAGTAGCACATTCTGCATAATGAGTACTTTCTACTTTCGGTACTTTAGATGCCAATACTTTTGTACTTTAACTACGTTTTTTATTCCGGACTTTTTTTACATTGCAGTATTGATACTTTTACTTAAGTAAAACATTTGAGTACTTTTACCACCACTGCCTTCCACACCCTCCTGTCTAGCATCAGGGTCTAGTTTCTAGTTAGAGAAGACCTCAAGAAGCGGGCAGTTCGTAGCCACAGTGCTGCTGTATGGGGCCGTGACATGGACGCTCACAGCACATAAGGAAAGGACCACATAAGAAACGTGGACCTCCATGGCTCACAGACGAGGTCAGAGAGAAGGAGGAGGCTGTTTGGGCATTGGGTCAGGCACTGGGAAATGGTGGCAAGCAAACGGACACTAAGGGGGGGGCTACCGACTCTTTGGGAAACAGTGACCTAGACCCTGATGCTAGACAGGAAGGGGTGGAGGAAGGCAGGAGTTCAGGAGTCCTGAGTTGGTGTTGCCAAGTCTGTGCTCTCGTATTGAGAGCACACACACACGCACGCGCGCAGCTTATATTCTGGCCTATCAGTTGATGCTAATGTTAGGTGTCTGAATATTTGTTGATAGCTCACTCACAGGATCCCAGATATTATGTCTGCTCTCCCTGGGATAGTTATTGGGGAAGTTACCGTGGGGTGGTTGGGACAGTATTGTTCATACAGATCAACAACAACCAGACAAAAACAAGACAAACGCTGTTCTAATCGAATAAGACCCTTGGACCCCACTGTGAAGTCACTGAATGAATGTTTGCTCAAGTGGCAACCAGTCAGAAACCTCTTTTGCCCCTTTCAAGAGCCCCTGCTCTGAGTCTGCATAGGGGAATTGTTATTTCAGGGGGCATGAAACACAACATCAGATTTATATTTTCACAGCTGATAAATACATTTATAGTTATTTGATGGTCAGCTGCCAGCTGTGCGAACTACCCAATTATGTAAGCCAAAGCTTGCCTGTCTATTAGAACTTCACTGTGTTCCAATAGGGAATTCCAATATGATCATGTTATGATATTCAAATACAGTGAGTAAATTGGAATAGCTTTGCACATTTTAATAAATGACTTGTTTAACAGCCTCAGAGTATAATCATTGCGTTGCCGTTTGACATTTTATTGCATATATAATCAGTAATTGGTTACAGACATTTCGTGACACATTGTCAACTTGTAGATCTATTTTGGGTGGGGGGGTATTTCAATATAACTAGGAACGCATGAGCCTCCCGTTATGCGATAGCTATTGTACACATTGTCAGAGTACATAGTGTTGATTATGACACCAGGGATCTCCGAATATGGGCATAAAAGGTACACAGACGGACAGATGCAGTGATTTGCTGATTTATAGATATTCTGCACAACCGCTGAGGAGACCGACTTCCCACTCGGCACTGCACTCCTTTGGGATACACATGTTTCAAGTTGATCGGTCACACAGTTTTCGAGACGCACACACACACACACACACACACACACACACACACACACACACACACACACACACACACACACACACACACACACACACACACACACACACACACACACACACACACACACACACACACACACACACACGCAGTTCATGCATTTATAGATGACACACCCAAAATAGGGACGTCAGGTTGAAAGCAGTTAATCTGTACCTACTCTCTCTCCCTGTTCAGATGATGATCATGGACTGAAAATTACTTTTTGCGGGAAGCTGCCAATAGACTTTGACTGAGTCTGCCAATAAGCCAATGATTGATGCAGCCCCCTTCGGCTTCATTGACGGAGGGTCTCATTTTCTCTGTCAGGGGATCAGCCCCTGCCTCTTTATGGTAGTTGGATAGACCTAGACGAGGTGCATTGTAAAAGTCACTATTGACTTGCATGTCAACGTGCATCGCTGCCGGCT
This sequence comes from Gymnoscopelus microlampas, assembly GCF_963454915.1. Taxonomy (NCBI): domain Eukaryota; kingdom Metazoa; phylum Chordata; class Actinopteri; order Myctophiformes; family Myctophidae; genus Gymnoscopelus; species Gymnoscopelus microlampas. Next base: position 31,391,718 of record NC_139956.1, on the reverse strand, counting down.
TTCATCCTCTAACCCTTTAAGACCGGGAACGCATCTGTGTCATTTTTAGATTTCTTTGGCTATTCAAAAATAGCAGATCTACAAGCTCATAGCGCGGCACCGAGTGCTGCACTATGAGCTTGTAGATCTGCTATTTTTTTTGAAAAATCGTGAAAATGTGTGCAAATCTTTAGTTTGAATATATATATATTTTTTTTTAAAGTGAAAGTTTTTAACTCAAATCTTTGCTTCTGGGGATTTTGCAAATGTCAGTTCTTTTTTCCTAAAGTTTTTTTTGTATTTATTTTTTTCAATATTGCTATATTATCAATGGTTTTCAAACTTTTTTCATGTCAAGGGGGGAAATAATATGTACAAGCTTGTAGATCTGCTATTTTTGAAAAGCCAAATAAATCTTAAAATGACACGCATGCGTTCACTTCCCGGGCCTTAAAGGGCTAACAAAACATTCAATGGAATGGCCACTTGGCGGCTCATTCTCCACAGATTCTTTTTTTTTCTTTTTTGATTTGCATGGAGAGGCAGGCATCCTGTGAACTATAATAACCCCCTGGGCCTCCTCTTGGCCTGCATGTTGCTGCACTATTCTGACAACGGAAAAAATATCTCCAGTATTCTGTATAGGCGCCAGACTGACTCCGGGATGAAGACTTTGGCTGTGACAATTTGCTGACATGATGTGCTATATGATGAGCGGGCGCAGCAGTGCTCCCACAGAGACAAGACCGACTTCCACTGTACGGCAGACCCAAGGAGCCCCACTAATGAGGGACTTTGTCAGCCCAGTGTTTGACACCGCAGGCAGAGAAGGAGAAGAGAGGGAGGGAGAGAGAGAGAGAAAGAAAGATGGAGAGGGGTGAGGAGAGAGAGAGAGAGAAAACGACGAGACAGGAGGGGGAGAAAAAAAAGAGTGGGTGAGAGAGAGGGGCGGGGGAGAGAGAGAGAGATACATCAGCTTCCCTCGCAAAATGGTCTCACTGACTCAAATGGCCGCTTTCCCCTGTCCAGATGGAACGGTCCGGCTTTTATGGGTGACACCTCATTTTCCTGGAGCAATGGTGATGGGGGGAGGAGGGGGGGGGGGGGGGTGGGGGGTCGCCAAGCAACAGGAAGTGTGTGGGATGGCTCGGCCACCCACCCCGGAGCCTGGGCCCACCTGTTGGCTTGTAGGGTGACATGCAATTGATTGCGACCGTAGGTCGCACTTACTACAGAAAGCTGCTCCAGGTGTCCGTCCGTCACTCCGTCACTCCGTCACACACGTCACACTTTTGCCCTGCTCATATCTCCGCGCCCATTGCCCCGATCCATGCCACATTTTGCACACACACTCCTTACCTGCCAAACTACACCCTCCAAGGACCCCCGGAGCTCCAGGGACCCCCAGCTGCCTCGGGGACCCCCAAGTGTAAAAAATGAGCACATGTGGACAAATTACCAAATGACCACCCCAACGGGGCTGCTCACGGGGCATTCCCGGGGACCACCCACTCCTGGTGCTCCAGAACGGATGCAAAAGTGGTGGCGCCCCCAGTGGAGTACCCCCTGCCACTGCAGCTCACATAAAATGCCCACACAACTAGGAACCAATCGCCGTTACAGCCCTCTTCTGTATACATGTGACCTACGGTCGCTTATCTCCCGATTAGGGAGTCTTACTGGTGATAAATAGCATAAATAATGTTTTATAGCCAAGTTGTAAAAAATGCATGTTGCAGTATTCAGATAGCCTATATTGATTGTTCAATACAGGAGTGTTAACTGAGTACTGTTGCTGACCGTATTAAAGGCATAGTTCACCCCCAAAATGCCTTTTTTTCCTATCGATTAGTGACCCCATGGAGACTTTTTGTTTTCTCGCATTCCTAAGCCAAAAATGTGATGACCGGCAGCGATTCCGGTAGCGGGAGACGCAAAGAGTCTCCTTTGTATCTCCTACCGAAACCGCTGCCTACCGGTCCGCTGGTCATCAAATTATTGGTTTAGGAATGCGACAAAAACAAAAAAGAATCCATGAATTCAAGTTTCCATGGGGTGACTAATCAATAGGAAAAACAATTAAAATCGGGTGAACTATCCCTTTAATAGGCTACACTTTATTTGTATAGCACCTGTCAAAATAATGCAGCAGCATGTCCTAATATGTATGTATGACAGGTGCTCTAGAGCAGTGGATCTCAAACTTTTTTTTAATTTCAAGGACCCCCATAACTCTGAGACTGTACAAATTGTACACTCTCAGAGTTAAAGACTTGTAAGGGTCCATTTGGAACCCCCTCAAGGAACCCTGGGGGTCCCTGGATTCCACTTTGAGAACTGCTGTCCTTGAAATAAATAGTATTTTGATTATAGATCGTCACGTGCCTAGAATAGGCTCTGTGTTTATTGATTGATGAAATCATTCATCTCTGGTAAATTTGTGTAGGCTACAGATTTGAACACTTTTATCTTTTGTCCGACAGACAACAAACTGTTTTTTCCCCCAAATGGTTGCTATGGGGGTGAAGTGTCTTTCTCCAGCCGGAGCGGGGCGTGTCGCTGTGGACGGCCATCCTCAGTGCCTCTGCTGCTGCTGCTGTCAGTGTTGCCATGTTGTGTGAGAGAAATAAGCAACCAGGTCTAGGCAAACGAGCCCAAAAGAAGCAACTACTAGGCCACATGCATGAGCACTTTTTAAACCTATGCGTCGGCTATTTAAAAGCCGGCTATTACAAGCTCACAACGCGTTGTGATGCGACGCGTTGTGAGTAGATAGGTTAGCCTATTTTCAAAAACTCTTGCAATAAAATGTGGAATATTTGGAATATTTTTAAAACACATCCTTGGACCCTGGCACAAAATATGTTCATGAAAATATTTCAGAACCACTGGTTTGAATAAAAATAAAAAAAAAATAAAAATAAATAAATAAATAAATAAATAAATAAATAAATATATATAGGCCTAATTTATATTTTTTATTTTTAAAGCAAGCCTAAATAAGCAACTACACTTATAGGAACAAGCCCAAAAAAACTCAATCCGAAACTACCAATTTTGTACAAGCAACTTTACAGAAAAAGAAGCCCAAAATTGCTTATAATAAGCCGACATGGCAACGCTGGCTGCTGTTGCTGCTGCTGCTGCTGTCTTCTATTCCAAGGGATGTGCAGGTGTAACGGCTCCAACGGCTGGGGCTACAGCACCGTTCTCACACACACATATACACACACACGCACACTCACACACACATCTGCTGTGTGCAGACAGAGCGAGAGAGCGAGGAAAAACTGCATTCTGATCTGGGTTCCTTTTCCGCGCACTTCATAAAGGGATATCCAAGGGATATTTACAACGCCTGAGAGAATTACTCAAGGAGGGGATTTGCCTCGAAACACAAAGTAAGGGGACTTTTCTACTAATGTTTTTGCTGTGGTTTAAACATCTGCGGTGTTTTTTTCTCTCCTGTTGGTTGGTTTGTGCTTATTTCTGGGTGCTCCGGGGAGCGTGACAGACACTGAGGAGGGCTATAACGGCATGATCGCGGACCCCCCCCTTTATTTTATTTTTTTTGGCTGTATAAATGATGGCTAGTGGTGTCTGATTGTGTTGGAAAAGACACGAAAACATGTTTGCTTTGATGATCCGATAAAGGAACGTTTAGTTTTGGCTTTTTTTTGTGGTTCTCCTCTGGAAATATAGCTGAGAGAAAACGATGCGTAATGGGTCAATACGTTAGAGCTGTCCTCCCTGGGTTTTGGAGAGCATCCTGGAGCGTGTCTGTCTATACTATTTATTTTGCGGGGTTTTGCGATTATTAAACATTATTTGTTGTTTTTTCTCCCCTTGCACTGGATTCAGCGCGTCTATAGACGCGCTGAATCCAGTGTAAAGGGAGACAAAAATAAGCCCATAATACAAAAAATAATGGGCTTTTTGAAACATGCGTTGATGATGATCTGTCGAGGAAAAAATGTGTGTGAGAATTGAACACAAAATCTCACCCTGCTGTCCAATATAGACACTTATTTGTTTTGTCTGCTCTTTTTATTGCCTAATTGGCTTTCCTGGATGCATTTGGGATATCACAATCTGTGCTTGAAATGGCTATTTTTGTGTGATGCCAATCAATCGGATGAGCTTTTATTTTTATGTATTTTTTATTCCAGGGGTTGTTGGGGAGGCTGAACACAATATTGCTCAGTTATTGATCATATGGTAAACCATCAATACTCCATATTGATGGCTAATATAGGCTACTTTGCGCTTGCCTTGTAGTCTACACTCATCTCTTAATCCCCGAAATGAAGCGTTTGAGCAATTGTAACTCCCTAGAGCTGATTTGTGCATATAAGGCGCAGCTGAGGTTTATAAAACCCCATTATTATTTAACACGTATTTGTATGTCAAGGTCAGAGAAAAGCTTAAGAATGTAAATTAGGCCAATAGAGGCTGTAGGCTACTTTCTTTCCTAAATTGCTGCATTATATTTTGTGGAGGACAATGTGTGGCTGTAATCCTATATCCTACCACTGCGGGGTTGATTTGTCATAATGTTTTAATTCGGACAATTTGGATATTTTATTATTATGATGTGTTGGGTAAATGCCCGTTCATGTGAGTGTATAGGACTATGTTTTGTGCGCTCTGTGACTGCTGCGACTCATGCGCCACCAACTCGCCATAACGCCCACTGGGGCGCGTAACCGTCTCTCTCCACAGAAGAACCTCTCCACATGAGAGGAGAGAGAGGGGGAAAAAGCTATATTCCCTCTATAGCTCTTGTCCATATAGCGTTAGAAGGAGTTCTCCTTTAACGCTATGTTACTTTCGAGCCGTTGCCCGCAATCCCCAGGTAACGCAGGCTGCGCAGCCTCTCGTCTGTAGTAAAAATAAACGATACACTTTTGCTACTCACAAAAACAAAGACGGTTTTAAGATGTTGAAAGCCCATTTTCCTTAGTGGGAACACTCGGAGTCCCCCACCTCGCGTCTGAAATACACTTTTTGGGCCAGAAAAGAAAATATTTCACCGAATGGAAGAACGTTTTAGTTATTCCACTGCGCCCCCTACAGAATTGGTCAATGGAACATTTTTATTGACAAGATCTGTAGGGGGCGCAGTGGAATAACTAAAACGTTTTTTTCCATCCGGTGAAATGTTTTCTTATACATATTTATAATTATTTTCCAATCTTTATGTTATGAGTAAAATGTCAAAATATATTTAAAATATACGAAATTATATTAATAAATCCATACATTTGAAAACAATAGTATTGAAAATCTACAAGCTCACAACACGTTGTGAGCTTGTAGATCTGCTATTTTCAGTGGTGTGGGTACCAGGCAAACGTCTAATTTCTTCAGTAGTGTGGGTACCAGGCAAACGTCTAATTTCTTCAGTAGTGTGGGTTCCAGGCAAACGTCTAATTTCTCAAATGTCGTCCCTTGGGAAGTAATAAAGCCAATGTGATGACGCTTCTGAAGGAATCGTGGGCCTAGTTCTGCTCTCACCGACAGACAAGCCCAGGTTACACTCTAGTATTCTTTCCATAGCTATTGATTCACATTGAATCAATGACTGAATGATGGCGATTTAATCATTAAATATCTGGCCAAAGTAAGTGGCACAATGAGATTGCCTATTGCTGCGCTGTGCAGCCTGTTCTATCCCCTCTCATCAATCCCAGACAAAGGCCTTGATGCAGACCTTGAGCACCACTAGGTAAAAATCTATTTAGCTGCCTTTTGAGCCATAGTTTATATTCCATTGCACAATGGTGTCAAATAACATATGCAGTTTACGAGCAAAAGCAGCAGATCTACAAGCTGATGTGTGCTTAGCTTGTAGATCCTTTTTGAGTGGTGCCAACCACTCCTATATCTGACTTTGTCCGTGTGTCCGTCCGTATGTATGTCCAATAAACAAACATTGATGACAACACGGGTGATGACAATACGGGGCTCATCAAAGGCACCACTCTCCTCACACAGGGTGTGATTTTTTGTTTTGCCACTAGTTTCTCAACATCAGGTCCAGGGACCACCACGGGTCCAAATGGACACACATGAGTCTGTAACTCCGAGTGTGCAAATAAAACCAAATGGACCCTTACCTTTATATAGGGGTCCATTTGGTTCCATTAGTGCAGTGGTTCTCAATCAGTGGTCCGGGGACCACCAGTGGTCCTTGAGGGGGTTCCAGGGGGTCCCCAGACAAATGAATAGTTAGGAACCAAATTGACCCTGGTGTGTCTGTAACTCTGAGAGTGTACAAATGGAACCAAATGGACCCGTAACATTAACACTGATGATGATACTACAGTGTAGATTGGGACCCCCAAGACATCAAAATGGTTGAGTACCTGCCATATCTTTTCAAATGGGGGTCCCTGCATGGGCTAATATGTGTCAATTTGGGGGTCCTTGACGCAAAAAAGGTTGAAAACCACTGCATTAGTGCAATCATAGAGTTAAATTAACACAGATTATTTTACAGTGTAGATTATATGAGGTCCCAGAGATTGAAAATAATAATAATAATCAAGAGGGGTTCTGTGATCTAATACATATCACACCGGGGGTCCTTGAAATGAAAACATGTCTAATCACTGAATTAGGCATTAGTTGGTGGTATAGGCCTATAATGGTCCAGCCAATCTGGATCTGCAGTAAGTAATTGGATCCATAACAGTGATTTGCCTAGTCGGCCTGTTATCGCGCATCATGCACAACTCGACCTGCGTATTGCATTTGACAGATGACTGGGGAAATGATTGCGCCAGTAGCTCATTCATCTGTCTAAAGTAACTGACAATGACTTTCCAGCTAATTGGGAATGCCTAAATAGCTTCCACTCGCAATAATAGACAGTGAACAGACTCCGCCATCGGGGAACGGGCCCATATTATACACAATTCCTCTTGTTCTCCGAGCTTTTTAGTGCGTTCCACGAAGGGTGCTTAACAACGCCATTGTGGGTTGAGATTACTTATAATAATTGCAAATTCTCCTGCAATTTGAATAATTACCCAGACCTTTTTCCACTTTGCTGTTCGCCATAGTGGAGAGGATCTCGGGTCCTGATCTGGTTCTTTGTTTTTCCGGCTCATCCTCTGACACAAGGCTTCCGAGAACTTTACCAAATACAAATCTCTACGCTTTTCAACTCTCCGTTCTAGGTCACCGTAATCAGCACGCCATTTGCATATAAACGGAAAGAAGCGCACGTTTGATCATAATAGGCTCTATGCACAGCAGCCATAGTGTGAAGACATTCACAGGTGTTACCAATGATACTTAATGAAGGCTCTGGTCCATTCGGGTCAAACAGCCCATAGTTGGCTCACTGGAAACACTCTGCTACACCAGTGGGTCTAAAATTTGGGTCCAGGGACCCTCATGGTTCCTTAAAGGGTTTCCAGATGGTCCCTTACGGGTGTGTAACTCTGAGAGTGTACAAATGGGACCAAATGGACCCGTAGGGTCCATTTGGTCCCATTTGTACACTCTCAGAGTTATAGTGGTCGTGGAAATTGAAAAATCTGAGAACCACTGTGCTACACTAAATGGAGAGCCTTCATTAGTATCATTGGTAACACCTGTGAATGTCTTCCCAATATGGCTGCTGTGCATAGAGCCTATAGCCTATGTGAGTGTAATAAAGCATCCCATGTAGCCGCGCAAGCCACAATACGCTTGTGCGGTATAAGGTCTGATTTATGAGAAATAAAAAATACAAATAAAAAAAACCTTGACGATTTGAGCGGGAAGAAGCCATAAACCTGATTTATACTTTTTTTCCGTGCGGTGTCATGTGCCGAACATAGCTGATCTACAAGCTCACAACGCGTCAACGTCGCCGCTCGTTGTGAGCTTGTAGGCGTGCGGTAAGCATAAATCGGGGCTTGTATATCTCGTGTGACTGCCGTAATAAGATATTCAGCCTCATCCTGAGTGTATTTAGGGCCCGTTTGGCCTTGCTAGCGGTGCCCTCGTATAGCAGCTGTCAGATTGGAGGGCCTCGTCAGTAACTCTATAGCCACTCGTATCCCCGGACAGCGATTGGAGCAGCTGCCATTTTCTCTCCGACGCAGATGCAGTCCGTCTCCTCTCTCACCCCACCCGCGCGCGCGCGCGCGCGCGCGCACACACACACGCACACGCACACGCACACGCACACACACACACACACACACACGCACCACCAGTTCGACTCTGAGGAAGAAGATGAGTTATAAGGAGGTGGTGGTGTGTGGATGGTTGGGGGGTAATCTCGCTGTAATCCCCCGCATGGTAGCGAGGAGAGCAGTCTGCCTCATTAACTCCCTTTTCCACTTTTCGTTCGTCCGTCCGTCCGTCCGTCCGTCAATCCGTCCGTCCGTCCTTCCGTCTGTCCGTCAGTGTCCATGTGGAGATGTGGAGGAGGGAAGGAGCTTAGGGGAGCTATAAACGAACAGGCACTTTAGACGGCATACAAAATGTGAGGCAGATGTGAGAGGATACATGAAGGATTTCACACACCCCCCTCCCCTCTCCTCTCCTCGCCCCCATCCTCAAGCCTTCAATTTCAGCCATCACACAGAGATGCGGGAAGTCTGTCTCTCTCTCTCTCTCTCTCTCTCTCTTCCCCTTGTCATGAAGCAGTCGGAGCAGGTGTGTGGACAGAGCCGGTGATGGACTTAAAGACCTCTTACTGTCATTGTCTCCCACTGATTGCACAGACAAATTCGTGAGAGAGAGAGAAGGGGAGACTGGGAGAGAGAGAGAGAGAGAGGGAGTGAGGATCCTGTGTGGCCTATTGATGAGATCCAGTTACCTTTCTCTCCTCCTACGCTGCCCCGTGGTGGATGGTAGGGTTTCTTTCTACATCTTGGGCCGGGAGTAATATTAGCTCGGGAGGATGTTCATTATGCCGAGACCGCCCGAGTCTGTAGATTTCTTGTCATGGTTGGTTGGGGAAGGGTAATGACAAAATTGCCGACGCGCGTGACACCCGACGGAGTTCAAAGCCTTCGCACGCCATTGTAACAAGTTGCCTTTGGTCTTTTAATTGAGACTTCCTTGAGAAACCCTGGGCGCGAGCCAAATACCGCATTCCTCCAAGACTCGGTCATGAATTCATTCAGCGAGAGCTCTCAGCGCCTGAATCATGGATGAGGATTTTTATTTCCCCTACTCTCTCAAATAGTTGAAAGTACTGTAATCGTGCAAAAAGCAAGTCAGGGCAGGCACCACCGATGAATTAATGATGACTTTCTTTGTAGCTTCCAGGGAAGGCCCCCCGATTTGAAATATTTGCATTACCATATCGCTCCGCTTTTTTAAGATGGCTCAGCAGAGCGCGAGTGTAAAAAATCCTTAAATGGAATAGCAAAAAAATTATCAATATATTGTGCGCTCACGCTGATGGCACTATAGGCCCTGGCGGAGTGTTATTACCCAACACCGGGTTGAGGATGAGTGCACACTTGGCCTGGGACTCTTAACGAGGGCGGTTTGTATTTCAGGTGTGTTGACGCATCTCTTTAGGACCCGCCGGTGAGCTGTTTAACCTAACCGACTCCAGAGCAAAGGCAGCTGTTGTGCTTTCTCGGGTTTAAAAATAACACACATGCACGCAGACGCACGCACACACACCCGGAAAAACACGGGTGACGTAATTGTGCCATTAGTGATGATGTATCGGGTTCACCTGCAACCTGAAGACATTCCATCCTCTTAGAAACTGGCAGTAAACATCAGAGGCTTTTCACACGTTCAAAGTGAACTGAACCGAGCCAAGCCAGGGTGTGGCCTGGTTCCTCGTCAACTGGAACGGCACAGTGTAAGAACCATGGCAGTCTTGTTTTTGGGTCGTTTTTTTAATTATTATTTAACAGCCTGGAATCGAACCGGGGATGTTGCGATTGTGTGGTCGATGCACTCTGGTTAGCCACAGGTGTTGTGCCGAAATATGGTTCCCTGTCAGAAACAGACTCTCCTTTGCAACCCAGCCACCTTTACCCGTCTATGGTGCACCCTGGCCCCACTCCACTAGCTCCACACAACCTCCCCAGCCACACCCATTGAAACCAGCCACCTCCACCCACCATATGGAGCCCCTCTCCACCTCTCCTCCACCTCGGTGGGGACCCACCAGGATAGTCCTTAGGTGGGCAAAGGGGGGAGTAGGATGCTGTAGGGCAGTGGTTTTCAACCTTTTCATATCAAGGTTCGTTATTTATTCGGCATTTGAGCGACGGACCACCATTTGATGAGATCTAGCCTCTCGGACCAAAACGTATAATATTTCGCTGTCGTTTGATACGATTTTGTCCACAATTCGATGCTGTATTGATGTAGGAAAGATAACAGGCACATGCTGATCAAAATAACAATTCTTCTACATTCTCTAATTGTGCAGACTTCTTGTTCATTATGTAATGCAGATGTTTAACAATTCAATAGGCTCTATGCACAGCAGCCATACTGGAAAGAAATTGGGCCTCTTCTTACTTCCTTCACAGGTGTTACCAATGATACTAATGAAGGCTCTGTTCTGGTCAGGGTGCTGACAGTGTGCATGTTGGCTCACTAGAAACACTCCATTTTGGTTCCCAAATGGCCCCTTATGGTGGGTGTGTAACTCTGAGAGTTATGGGGGTCCTTGAAAATAAGACAACCACTATGCCACACTAAATGGAACAGAGCCTTAATTAGTATCATTGGTAACACCTGTGAAGGAAGTAAGGAAGGGGTCCAATTCATTCCCAATATGGCTGCTGTGCATAGAGCCTATTCTTGAGAACGTAAAATGAAACCAAATGGACCCGTAAGGGACGATTTGGACGACGCAACATCACAAATCTTGTATGGAGGATCCCTGGCCCAATTCCAGATGGGGGGGGGCCTAACCTAAATGCATATCAATTTGGGGGGTCCTTGACATGAAAAGGAAGAACAAGGAAAAGAACCCCACTGCTCTAATGCTATGCTATAACAGTTCAAGGCACTTTAATGTCTCCTGGGCTGTGAGACTGGATCCTATTTCGGCTACGGTGCCTGGAGCTTGGTTGCGTAACGGGCATGCATAGGATACGAACCCCCCCCCCCCCCCATAAGAGTTCATACTGCACGGCTGGTAATTAACGAGTGGGCATTTGCAACTAATCCTTGTGACACGCTCCTTTCTGCTTTTGCATAATCACACTTTGTGCTTGCGTAACGCTTGTGAAAGACATCAGTCATATCAGTTCTAAAAACAATATTGGAACACGGCGTTACCGTGCGATTACGTGATCCAGGCCGTACGCCAAGCCTATATTCATTTGGCAGCCCGTGGGCCACATCCGGCCCAGGAAGCTTGCATTAAATAGGACAGTGGTTCTCAACCAGTGGTTCGGGGACCACCAGTGGTCCTTGAGGGGTTTCCCCTCATTTTCACCCCGTTATCCATATTGTATACGTTGGCTATTCAAATGTTTCGATAAAATCTTGAAAGTGTTTGAAGAATGTTGTCGAATTTTGCATTTTTAATCTTCTGGGGGTTCCTGGCACAAGACATTTTCAGATGGGGGTCCGCAGCCAAATGTATATCAATTTAGGGGTCCTTGGCAAGAAAAAGGTTGAAAACCACTGAAATAGGATAGTCATTTTGGTATTTGTATTTGTTTGATTAAATAGTATGTAGCTTACATGCATGATTTGTAAGCAGGTAGATTTCGTACAACAGAAAAGTCTTTTTGTATGATAACGTTCAAGCCTCTTTTTGGCATGCCATGCCATGTCGTGTTCTTGTTTCTTCCATTAAAACCGGGAAAGCAGCTTTGTCATTTTAAAAGATTTAAAAAAAAATGTTCAAAAACAGCAGATGTACAATGTGCTATTTTTTTTACATTTAGAATATATCATTTTTTAAAGACATTTCTAACTCAAATCTTTGCTCCTGGGGGGTCCTTGGAACAACATTTTGAGATGGGGGCCTGCAGCCAAATACATATAATTTTGGGGGCCCTTCATGAGTTTGAGATCCACTGATTATAGCAACGTAAGTTTCTTGAAAAAGAACTGTTAGGATTTGTAGAATCCCCAGAAGCAAAGATTTGAGTTACAAATGTTCGCTTTAAAAAAAAAATATATATATATATTTGCACACATTTTCATGATTATTCAAAAAATTGTAGATATACAAGCTCATAGTGTGGCTTGTATATCTGCTATTTTTGAATAGCCAAAGTATAAGATAATGGTTCAAGTGGTTAAAATCTAAAATGACAGATGCTTTCCCAGAGTTAAAAGGCATTTGTAGAATCGGCCTCAGGTCTTAATGGACAAGTTTCAACCATTGCCATTCAAATGATGGCCTGCAACATGGACACTTGAGAAATGCACACCCCATACTGTAGTACATCCCTTGTGTCCTCACACAGTGACTTGCGTTTGTTTCATTAATTGCAGCTCAGGCCCACACAGCACTTTTTTTTAAATAAACACAGTCTCTCTTTTTATTCGCCCTGTATACTTACTGTTGACCTCAAACCCGAGCCTCTGCAGAGTTCTTCCCCGCACGACTGCAAGAGTTTCTCTTAGCTCTCACACAACCGTGAGGGAATCAGACAGCCCCACCCCGCAGTTCAGCTCCCGCAGAAATCCATGGGCCTTTTGTCCGATGTGAATGAATATATTTCTAGACAGCCGCTCCCGCGGCAAAATCCATAGAAGTCCAAATGGAGTTCTATGAAACGGCCGACACACACACACACACACACCCACACACACACACACACACACACACACACACACACACACACGGTAAGACCTGCCACGACGTTGGTGGCAATCATTGAAAGATTGAAGCGCTCTCTTCGGTACAATCCCAGAATGCATCTGTGCCTCTACACTCCATTCACTAGACAAAATTAGGTCTAGATGGTTCCCGTTCACGGGGGAACAATAGATTGAGCGACAGGGGGCATTGGGACTGATGGTAGGTCGAGATACGGGATATCTGGAGGCCTTAACTTGCCTCCTGCACTCCCCAAGATGGTATTCTTACTCGCTGGGGAGAGAGCGACGTCTCTTTGCCCACAATGGCCACTCCAGTGGCGACGGAGAAGTCGCCCTCGTTGGGGGGCGGGGGGCGCTATTGGCCCTTTTAAACCACTTGAACCGTAGCGTCCCTATATTCTGGGCATGGTAATGATAGGCAAACAATTTGGTGAAAATCTTTGGCGATCTACGAGCTATTGTTGACGAAGAGATTTGATGTAGTCTAGAGCAGTGGTTCTCAGACTTTTTCATGTCAAGTACGCCCAAAGTGATATCTATTTGGCAGCGGACCCCCACCTGGAAATATGTTGTGCCAGGGACCCCCAGAAGCAAAGATTTGTGTGTTCGCCTTTAAAAAAAAAGATTGAAAGATTTGCACACATTTTCACAATTTTTGTAGCTTGTTATTTTTGTAGCTTGTAGATCTGTTATTTTTCAATAGCCAAATTATTAAATGTGGATACAAGGGTTAAAATGATTGTGATGCTTTATTAATACATTTTGCTGGGGACCCCCTGGTACCCTCCCAAGGTCCCCTGGGGGTCCCCGGACCCCACTTTCAGAACCAATGACACAAAGGGGGAAAAAAGCAACGGATCAAGTATATAGACCCCTGGGGGGGTCCCCGGTCAATGAAGTACTGTATGTGGGGTTTTAAGTGGTTAAAAAGGGGGGCCAGCGTGCCGTCCACCAGGCTTCCCCTGTCACCGATATGATGGCACTCTGCATGTAGGCGGCCCACAGGGCAGAGAGCGGGAATAGCCACCGTTTATCCCACAGGACTCTTCTGTTGAGCGCACTCGGCTGGCCAAGGACGCGGGATGAGCAAGCCGGGTCAAACCATTGTAATGAGATGGGAATAGAGACGGGGGGGGGGGCGGCTGCTGTGACACCATTTGGTGACTTACATGAGTGGGTATAGGCATTCAACAAGCTCCTCAAATTCAACCACAATTCGCTTTATTTTTCTAGTGGCTGTGTTCCATTCCGGAGTTGTTTTTATTTACCCCAATACAAAAAAAAAGAGTGGAATATGTTTTTTTTTCTTTTTTTAAGCTTTAAGCATGCATCTATTTTTTTTTATTCCCCAGTTGTAGTTGTCATTGCCAATTTCCTGTCACTGCCAGTGTATTGTACCAGTCACTCCCCCAACCCTACTGTTTGGTTCTCAAACCTTTTCATTTCAAGGACCCTGACAATTTGGTATGGATTAACTCATTTAGTGCCAAGTAAATAAAAAAAAATGATTGCCCATTGTGCCAGCGATTTTCCATTTATCTTAACTTTTGTCCCAGAATATTTATTTGCCCAGCAGAAATACCATCACCTGTATCATGATATGTTCAACCTGGAGAAATCCAGTGACTACTGTGAAAGGGCAGTTGGCGTCCAGGGAAGACTGGAAGACAGCCAGGAGAGACTGGATGACTGCAGGAAAGTCTGCACCGGGAGTGGACGGCTAGTTACCTCACCCACTTGTCCCATAAAGGGACACCCTAAAACTGACTACGAAGACGAATAAAGAAAAACAACCCGATGGTCCTCCGAGAGGCGGGATGGAAGAAGGGCCAAAACAAACGGATTCAACGGTTATGACTGGAACGGACAATGACAAAGATTCACGGATCATGAGAAGATGCAGGTGCGGTTGGGAAAAGGTGACCACCTTCAGAGGTCTACGGATCCACCAGGGAAGGATGAAGTGCGGAGAGGGCCATCAGCAACATTGCACTGCAACTGCAGGTCAGACAAGAGGAACCCAAAGCCAGGTCGCAAACCACAGTGCTGAGGGATCCAACGTTGCTGAGGAAGGGCAGGTGGAGGACACAGAAGGACCCTTGGTGGACACCGATGCCTCTGAGAGAGGCACCCCAGAAGACACACACAGAACACAAAGCAACCCCAACAACCAGGAGCGAGGCCAGAGGACAGAGAGGAGAGAACCTGGAAGGAGGCAGCTGGTCAAATGGCCAAAGGCAAACGAGGCAGCAGTCTGGCAGAAGCTGGACACGGACCTCAGTCTTATCCTGGAGCATTCACTGCGTGGCCAGGTGGAATCCAAGCTGAACCGTATTGGAGACATCCTGTATGATGAATGCAGAGGCCGATTTGGAGTAACGGCTGACAAGCGGAAATCTGGCCCAATGCAGAAGGGGAGGAGGGAGAGAGAGATCGAGCAGTTGGTGAAGAGGCGGCGTCAACTCCGAAAGCAGTGGAGGAAGGCAAGCAGAGAGGAGAAGGAGGGCCTGAAGTCACTGTGGGAGGAGGTGAAGAAAAATCTTGCCGGCCTCCGGAGGGCAGAGCGTATTCGCAAACGCAGAAGGCGGAAGGAGAAGGAGAGGAGTAACTTCTTCAAAAATCCCTTCAAGCATGCGAGACAGCTTCTCGAGGACAAGAGAAGCGGAAAGCTGGAGATTTCAAGATCCGAGCTGGAGAATTACATCAAGGAGCAGTACAGTGACCCAGAGAAGGCAACTCCACTGGGATCCCCTGGATATGTTCCTCGCCCAGCTCCCCCAGCCTTCCTGTTCGACGCTGCTCTCCCCAAACTCAGCGAGGTAGCCGATGTGGTCCGAAGGGCAAGAGCAGCCTCAGCCCCAGGCCCTAATGGGATACCTTACAAGCTGTACAAGTACTGCCCCGGGGTCCTGAGACACCTGTGGAACCTACTGAGAGTGGCTTGGAAGAACCAAGTCATCCCTTCAGAGTGGCAAAGAGCTGTCACAGTGTTTATCCCGAAGGAGCAGGACTCCAGTACCATCAGCCAGTTCAGGAGTATCGCTCTCCTGAATGTTGAAGGGAAGATCTTTTTCTCCATCCTGGCCAAGAGGTTGACCAGCTACCTCACAAGTAATGGCTACATCGATACCAGCTGCCAGAAGGCTGGTGTGCCAGGCTTCCCAGGATGTGTGGAACACTCTGCAGTGATATGGGAGCAGATCCAAAGAGCGAAAAGAGAGAGAGGTGACCTGCACGTTGTGTGGCTGGACCTTGCCAACGCATACGGGTCAGTCCCCCACCAACTCATCGAGTTCGCCTTGGACTTCTTCTATATTCCAGTCTGCATTAAAGCCCTGATAGCGAAGTACTTCGAAGACCTCCAGATGTGCTGCACCCATCAGGACTTCACAACCAACTGGCAACAGCTGGAAGTAGGCATTGCCATGGGATGTTCAATCTCTCCCATCCTGTTTGTTGCAGCCTTCGAGATCATCCTCATAGGGGCGAGGAAGATGGTCGGAGGAGTGAAACTCGCATCAGGGCAAAGGCTACCAGCTGTGAGAGGCTACATGGACGACATCACCACAATACTCCAGACAGCAGCATGCACAACAAGACTGCTGAAGAGGATAGATGAGCTTGTGAGCTGGGCGAGGATGAAGATCAAACCCCCCAAATCACGCAGTCTGTCTATCAGGAAAGGAGTCAGAAGCGACAAGACAATCTTTGTCGCAGGTGGTGAGCCCATCCCATTGCTGGCAAGCCAACCTGTCCGCAGCCTGGGTCGAACCTACACGGCAGAGCTCTCTGACAGGCAGGTGGGGGAGACGGTGAGGAAGCAGCTCGCAGACGGCCTGGCTAGGATCAACCAAAGCCAGCTCCCCGGCAAGTACAAAGTATGGTGCTACCAGTTCATACTGTACCAAAGGGTGATGTGGCCTCTGAAGATGAGCGAAATCCCCTCCTCAGTGGTAAGCAAGATGGACGGGCTGGCAAACTCGTTCATCAGAAAGTGGCTGGGACTACCAAGATGCCTATCAGACGTAGGACTCTTCGGGAGGAACACGCTACAGCTGCCACTGCGATCCATCAGCTTGGGATACAAGCAAGAGAAGGCTCGTTTAGTGCTGGAGCTCAGGGAATCCACTGACCAGCTGGTGAGAGCAGCGGGCACCCAGATAAGAACTGGAAGAAAGTGGAAAGCCCAGGAGGAGGTCGACTTGGCAATCGGCAGGCTGAAGCACCGCGAGGTAGTCGGCAGAGTCCAGGAGGGTCGAGCAGGCCTTGGGAGGGGTGAAACCCCCTTGTTCTGGTCAAAGGCTTCCAAAAAGGAACGAAGAGCCATGGTGGTGGAAGAAGTGGCAAGAACTGAGCAGGAACGCCTTAACATCAAAGCGGTGTCCCAGGGCCAGCAAGGTCGTTGGACATCATGGGAAGGTCTCGCAAACAGATCCATGTCATGGTCTGACGTGTGGAAGATCCCCCAAGCTAGGCTCAGCTTCCTGATCAGAGCAACGTATGACACCTTGCCTTGCCCCCGAAACCTCCATCAATGGTTTGGTGCCGAAGAGACCTGTCCCCTTTGCAACGCCGTCAATGCGAGCCTCCAGCACATCCTGTCCGGCTGCAGGATAGCGCTGTCCCAAGGCCGTTACAGATGGCGACACGACCTGGTGCTGAAAAAGCTGGCAGAGGTGACAGAGGCATGCAGACAGGAGGCAAACAGCAGACCTTCCGCTCCAGGCAGACATCCCATCCAGTTTGCCAGGGCTGGACAGAGGGTCAAACCCTCCCGTCAGAAAGATACGGCAAGACTCCTCTCACCGGGCAACGAGTGGACCATGAGGGTCGACCTGGGGAAACAGCTCCAGTTCCCCAGGGAGATTGTGGAAACATCGCTCCGACCAGATCTAGTCATGTGGTCGGAGGCTTGCAAGACAGTCCTTCTGGTTGAACTCACAGTCCCATGGGAAGGGGGCTTGGAGGCTGCTAACGAGCGGAAGCGAGCCAAGTATGCAGATCTGGCGGCAGAGTGCCGGGAGGCTGGCTGGAAAGCTGTTACGTGCCCTGTGGAAGTGGGGTGCAGGGGCTACGTAGGTTCCTCAACTGTTCGCCTACTCCGCGACATGGGATGCACAGGAGCAAGGCATCGGAAAGCCATGAAAGAGCTGGCTGAGGAGGCGGAGAAAGGCAGCTTCTGGCTGTGGCTAAGAAAGAAGCACAAGAGTTGGGGGCCAAATAACACCTAAGGCATCAGCCGGGGGCGGCAGGGAGAGATCCCTGCCGTCGCTCCGCCACCAGTGGACGTTCTGGGGTTAAAGGAGCGAAACGTTGATCACTGGTGGTCCCCAGCTGATGACCCGTTTAGGCCCATAGAGGTGTTCAGTGAGGTGTCACAGCACATCTGCTCAAAAGGCACTGTTGGAGGTGCGTCAGGCAGTAATGCCCAGCAGAAATACCATCACCTGTATCATGATATGGTTGGTAATCACGGGGGCTTTTCACTGTGCTTCCATGGAGAAAAAAAAACATTTTCACCGCAACTTGCCTTTCACTTTCACATTGAAAACAGCATGTCTGGCCAAAAATGCAGGGGGGGAAAAAGCAACTCGAGTTACAGCTGATTTTTTTGCAGACGCGAACCAGGAAGCAGATGGAGAATAAAATGTTGCGATCACGTACTTGATCTCTAGATCTCTCTGCCTCGGAGCCTGAAACGGTGGCTCATAGGATGCGCACGGGTGCCATCTAGTGGTAAACACTGAAAACACAGTTTGGACGTATCATCCGTCAATGGCACCCTGGACAAATAAAAAAAATGGACGGATTATACGTCAATGGCACTGAACAAGTTAAAGCATACCAAAGTGGGGTCTGGGGGCCCCCAGAACTCTGAAAATGTACACATGGAAACAAATGGACCCTTATGGGTCCATTTGAATCCATATGTAGGCTACACAAGTTACAGACTTGAAAGGGTCCATTTAGTTCCTCCTCACTATCGGTCATTTAGCTGGGGACCCCCACTGGAACCACCCTCAAGGACCCAATTTTGAGAACCCACTGGTGTTGCAGAGAACCACGTCTCTCCATGTGAAACACATGGAGTCACCAGCCGCTTACAATGAGGAGCTTTCCCCCCTGTGAGGGCGTAATGCGTACTACCGTACTATCCCTCCTAGTTCCGCTCCCTGCTGAACAGGCCCAAACGAACCTGTACACTAGTCACTAGTGTATAGTGACAAGAGGAAGCCCTCCCCTGTCGGCTCCCCGCGGCCAATTGTGTTCGTCGCGAGTGCCCCGGCCAAGCCTGAGGCACAGTGGAGCATGTTAACCCATTAAGACCTGGAACTGTGTCATTTTTAGATTTCAGCTAAAAAGCATTATTTTACACTTTGGGCTATTCAAAAATAGCAGATATACAAGCTCATAGCGCGGCACCGAGTGCCGCGCTACGAGCTTGTAGATAGCTTGTAGCTATTTTTGAAAATTCGTGAAAATGTGTGCAAATCTTTGAATATATATATATTTTTAAAGCGAACATTTTTAACTCAAATCTTTGCTCTGGGGGTCCATGGAACACAATATTTTGACGGGGGTCCTCGGCCAAATACATATAATTTTGGGGGTCCTTGACATGAAAAAGATTGAGCATCACTGATATAGAAACGTACGTTTTTCAGAATACTGTTGAGATTTAGGAGACATGTAGAATCGGCTTCAGGTCTCAATGGGTTAATCCCTGTTTTCACTATACATCCAGCAACCCCACAGTTTGATTTTAATGGGCTCCCCAGGGTTGGTGTATTTTTTTTTATTTTATTTCTTTTTTTTTTGTCAGGGGTGACTGAGATCCGTGTCACATTTTGTCCCATTCTGCCTGCCTGGCTGGCTGGCTGGCTGGCTGCTATAAAATAAAATAAAAAAGGAAAGAAAGAAAGAAATGGAGACATGGAGACTGGATATGTCAAGATAGAAGGGAAGGATTCGAAGAGGGAGAGAGTAGGAGGGAAACCGACGAGAGAGAGGAGAGAGAAAAAGATAGAGAAAGCTGTGCAACCAAACACACAGGGCCCTCTCCCATCCACTCCATCCTGGTGGAGCCATTTTCGAGAGCATCCAGTCGAACAGGGGTTTAGAGAGAGAGACCTGCTGACTAACTGTGTTTTCCAGTGCAGTGCAGAGGGGCTTTTCTGTCTGCATTTGGACGCTGGCCCTCCATATATTTCAGCAGCTTTTCAGCAGCAGCTCAGTGCAGCGGCCATTGCATAAGCCCCCAGCTCATTCCACACCCGTCTCCCTGCCAGCTATGGATCACATGCCCGTCACAAGTGTGTCGTATCCCTAAATTAGATTCCGCAGCAGTGGTTAAAGTCGAGATGAAATGAGAACGCCTTCCAACCCCTCTAGATCACACCATATTGTGCACCTATGCAAACAAACAATACTACTAAACTACTAATAATACAAATAATTAATAATACATAAATTATTAAAAGGGAGAAAAATATATTTCTTTGTGTTGTATCAAAATCCAATCATGTTTTCATCCTATAAAACAAATGACAGCAATGGCGTGTGCTTATAGGTAGGCTTTAACCAACCAATTTCAACCCATAATGCCATGACATCCGCCCATCAGTCAATCTCCAACTTTTAAATGTAATTCTAAATCTTTATCACACACATGCCCACTTTTCAACGTTGAAATCAAATTCGTTATGGCCCCGCCTTGCCTATGCTGTTCCACTTGGAAATAGGTCACAATACAGAAGTTGGATAGAGTCACATACTCTCAAAATGCCATTAAATCCTGGCTACATACTTTGTTGACCGGGGTCACACAGGTCTAATACTTTGTCCGTTCCTCTTCTTCCATCTACTACTAACTTTTCCCAAAATAGCTGATCTCCAAGCTTGTGGCGCGCTATGAGCTTGTAGACCCTTAAGAAGTACAGGAATTTCTTTGCATGTACACTTTCAGTGTCAAATCAACACTACTACTACTCTATATTTCAGTGGTTTTCAACCTTTTGTGGATCAGGGCCCAGGTGAAACTTTCAGAGCATGTTCATTTGAATGATAAATGAAACGATTGTGTCCCGACTTGGCTCAATGGAACTAAAGTATAATCTAGTTTAAGGTCTTATGTATTGGCATCACAATGAGAACTCACTGAGAGAACAAAAAACACTTTTTCAAAGAAGTACTGCTTAACTCCCAAAGGGTGTGGACTGCAGACGGCACTCACTTTGTATAAGGTTTTAAAGAAAAAAAATAGCATTTATTTTTTTTAACATTATACAATACGTTATATTATCATTAAAATGTTAGTGTTTTGCCATTTATTTGGGGGGCCCACTTGCCATATGCCATAGCCCAAGAGTGGGCCCCGATGTCATGAAGCTCTGGGTGTCGACCACTTCATTTAACGGTGACATCGACAAATCCCGCGAGAGCCCATGCATGCACTCTCCGTTCAGCCACCCGCCCCGCCCCTTCCCCTTCTGGCATCTCCGATACGGCCCGGAGATTTGGTTATTCCACATCTGATGGTTTTGGGACGGGAGCCACTCACGCTATAGCTAATTGCAGGTTTGTTTTCCTTTTTTAGCACATATCGTCCTTCCAGGTCTCGCTCTCTCTCTCTACCCAGTTTCCAACTGGCACAGTCCTGATATGGTTGGTGTTTTTCCTGTCTCCCAAAGCTGGTGTGACTCACAATTTGGCGTGTGTGTGTGTGTGTGTGTGTGTGTGTGTGTGTGTGTGTGTGTGTGTGTGTGTGTGTGTGTGTGTGTGTGTGTGTGTGTGTGTGTGTGTGTGTGTGTGTGTGTGTGTGTGTGTGTGGAGAGGTGGTTGGGGATGCTCTGTGGCAGCTTGTGCCTCCTGCCCCTCTGGCGAGGCCCTGGAATAGCTCTCCCAATTCGACATGGCCCCTGGCATAATAAAGCAAGCTGTGGAGTGTGGGCGCGACATAATGTGTGTGTGTCTGTATCCAGGTGTGTGTACATTTCTGTTTGTATTAACCCATTAAGACTGGGAAGGGTAACGCATCTTTTAAGATTTATTTGGCTATTCAAAAATAGCAGATCTACAAGCTCACAGCGCGGCACCACAAGCTCACAGCGCGGCACCGAGTTCCGTGCTGTGAGCTTGTAGATCTGCTATCTTTTGGAAAAATCGTGAATATTTGTGCAAATACATGTTTTATAGCAAACATTTTAACTCACATCTTTGCTTCTGGGGATTCTTCTTGTAAATCCTGACAGTTTTTTGAAAAAACATGTCAAGGACACCCAAAATGATATGATTTGGCCGCGGACCCCCGTCTCAAAATATGTTGTTCCAGGGACCCCCAGAAACAAAGATTTGAGTTTAGAATGTTGGCTTAAAAATATATATATTCAAAGATTTTCACGAATTTTCACGAAAATTAGCAAATCCACAAGCTCATAGCGATGCACTCGGTGCCGCACTATGAGCTTGTAGATCTGCTATTTTTGAATAGCCCAAAGTATAAAGCTAATGGTTAAAATGGTTACACAGATGTGTTCCCGGTTTGAATGGGTTAATAACCATATTAATAACTTTTTTTTTGTTACAGTGTGTGCCTGAGTGTGCATATGTGCTTTCGCCACAGATGGTACTAGCTACCACAGATGAATGGGGGCCATTTTGACAAGGCTGCTCTCTGGATCTCTAAAAATACCAGGGGATTCTTCTGCTGCACAAAAGTCTGTCTCTCAGAGCAGATGCACATTTAAAAAAAGAGTATGATATTGTTTGACGACTTTTTCTTTTAGAGTTAGCTCGGATTACATTTGAGCCTTCTACTTGTGGTGTTCAATGGAGGGGAAATATTGTCTG
>NC_139956.1:31324119-31364119 GCF_963454915.1 Gymnoscopelus microlampas | reverse complement strand
TTGATGTCTGTGGTGTGTTGATTTAAACTCTCTATTATCTATATTATATTTATTATATCTCTATTCTATATTAGTTTATACTAAATGGTCTGCATTTCTTTAGCATCTTTATCCACGGTGCTTTACAGCACTGTTTCCCAAACAGTGGGTCGGGTCCCATCTTTGGGTCGCGGACCAATTGTTAAATATGTCCTTTTTTCCATTTCCTACATTAAAAACGATGTAATTTCAAAATATTAAAAAAAAATAAAAACAAAAAAATCTAAACGTTTCTGCTTTACAGCATGTGTCACTGAATCAAAATGGCTTTATTTGTCACTCACTCATACAAGTACAAGCAGTGAAAAGCTAATAATACTGGATATAAAAAGGTTAAGAAAACGCAACGGTAAAAAACCCTTGAGCAGAAATGGGGAGTGTACAGAATATGAAGGGGGAAATATTTAGAAAGTCTTGCTGAGTCTATTGGTGGTGACCTTATGACGGTGCAGCCACTTTCCTGTCCGTATTGGCACATAATAGGCCATTGCTGGGGCTATATGTGTGCTTCAGAATGCTGTTTGCTATGTGCTCAAACACCTGCTATTGTACGGTTCCTTCAGGGATGGGAGGGAAGTCTCTGTGGTGCGTTCCCGACTGCGCCACCTTCCACTGGGCCCACATGGTATGGGAATAGCTCTTCAACTGGGCCCACATGGGGCCCTGTGGAAGAGCTATTCCCATACCAGATGGTGACGGCCCCTTGTCAGAATGAGTGGTAGTAGAAAAGTAAGGTCTGTCTCTCCCTGAAATGCCCCCAGCTGTCTGAGGTGATATATGCCTAGCCTTTTGTTGGCCAACCGGCTCATTGGGAACAGTGTCTTTGCTCAAAGGCACTTTATTGTGCCGAGAATCGAACCGGGGGGCCTTCCAGTTCCTAGACAGACGCTCTTCTTCCTAAGGCACTGGTTAACCCAAATGTGTCATTTTTAGATTTGAGCTAAAAAGCATTATTTTACACTTTGTCTATTCAAAAATAGCAGATATACAAGCTCATAACGCGGCACCGAGTGCCGCGCTACGAGCTTGTAGATCTGCTATTTTTTTAAAATCATGAAAATGTGTGCAAATATTTGAATATAAATACTTTTAAAGCGAACATTTTTAATTCAAATCTTTGTTTCTGGGGGGTCCCTGGAACAAAATATTTTGATGGGGGTCCGCGGCCAAATACATAATCATTTTGGGGGTCCTTGACATGAAAAAGATTGAGCACCACTGATATAGAAACATACGTTTTTCAGAATACTGAGATTTATGAGACATGTAGATTCGGCTCGAGGTCTCAATGGGTTAATTGAGTATAGATCATACTAAATCAAATAGGCACTTAAATAATGTGTGTGTGTGTGTGTGTGTGTGTGTGTGTGTGTGTGTGTGTGTGTGTGTGTGTGTGTGTGCGTGTGTGTGTGTGTGTGTGTGTGTGTGTAGCCCGATGACGTCCCTGGTTGCCACCTGTGACCTGCAGAAGGGTAATGTCAGTGTGCTGCTGATGTGGCAGAGCTAATGTCGTTCACACCCTCACAGATGGTCCCGACAAGGGCTCGGGCATCGCAGAGAGACAGCCGTCTGGTACTGAGACAGAGAGAGATGGACATAGAGAGAGAGAGAGAGAGAGAGAGAGAGAGAGAGAGAGAGACAGCCAGACTTATAGTTGAAGAGTGGAAAAGAGACACAAATGACAGAGAGAGAGAGCATAAGGGACCATGTCCACAGAAAGCATTGTTTAAGCTGCCAGCGTCTTTCTGTCATTCATATTCTACGATAAAGACTCAGTGGAGCCACTCTTATTCCCAGCGCCGAGCATTGCTCATCAATGTCACTTCTTTTTCAACCGACCAATCGAATTCGAGGAGAGGCGGGACTAAGTGGAGTGGTTATTTGCATGCATTTGCAGATTTTTCAGGATGTGTCTCAAGAGCGTCCAGCATGTAGTCGTGCCCAGTGGTGTAAAGTAACTAATTACATTTACTCAAGTACTGTAGATCTGCTATTTTCAAAAGATTTTTTACACATTTTATACATTTGAAAATTTGTGAAAATGGGACCTTCTGTATAATGAGTACTTTCTACTTTTGGTACTTTAAGTACATTTTGATACCAATACTTTTGTACGTTTACTCAAGTACATTGTTAATTCCGGACTTTTGGCTTGTAACAGAGTATTTCTACATTGCAGTATTGATACTTTTACTTAAGTAAAACATGAGAGTACCCCCCCCCCCCCCCCACCCACCACCATCACCATCCCACGAAAGTGGTGTCGTGTGTGTGCGTGCGTGCGTGTCAAGGTCACCAGCCCCATGGGTGCTGAGAAGTGTGGTGACCCAGGGAGAGGGACGTGGCATGTGTGTTAGCGGGGTGGCCGTGGCAGCCACGGGCGCGCAGAAGGACACGCAGAGAGAGGAAGGGGCAAAGGGCAGCCAGAGGGCACCGGCAGCTTTTAATCAAGCCTGACTCCTCCTCCTCCTCCTCCTCCTCCTCCTCTCCCTGCCTGTCTGCTGACGGGAGAAGAGACAGGAGGAGAGGAAGGGGAGGGTATAGGGCCGTTACCGTTAGGCCTGACACAATTATTACATAATCATCCGATCGCAATTATGTGAGATGATTGCAATTATTTTTGCATAATCGTCGTAATCGTTTCCATGTTGAAAAATGTTCACACATTTTCAAATATAAAAAAAAAGTCAGTTGTAAAGGTCTTTACACACCGGGGGCGATTTTTTCATGCGAATAATACGCTTTAAAAAAAAAAACCTTATAAAGTCAATGCAAGTTTCCACATCAGTTTCGCAGAGCGAAAAAGCGTCTTTTATTTATTCGGGCCGAGTCCGAATTTTGCGTATATTCGCATAATCGCTGGTGTGTAATGACCTTAAGCGTTGTACAAGCGTTCGTAACGCGTTGTACATTTAGCACATGCACATGCTATTTTTACATGTATAACATTATTAAATATGTCAATAATTTCTTTGTATGTTTAAGTTATTTGGCATATCTGCCCTGTACAATTTTTGATCACGCCTAAATCGCAATTATTTGAGTGACAATTCATTGTCAACTTCAATTTGTAATCGTGACAGCCCTAGTCCCGTCATGAAATGATGGTGGTCGTATATTCTTTGTCACACAAATAACTGCGATTAACAATCAAATTGTGTTTTTGGCATTGGAACATGGAATTGCAATTTCAGTTTGGGTTTTAGGCTTTGTTAACAGGCAAATGCACCGGGCAGATATTACAAATAATTTAAATGCACCAAGACATGACTGACAATGAAGGGTACCAATAATCAGAATAAATAATGTACTATGGCCAAAATAGGCCTTATTTAATATTTTCTACTTTCCGAAAGGCCATATTTAATAACTGTCTACTTCCAAAAACCTTTAAAAATTGTGGAAATGGCTGATTTTAAAGCTCACAATGCGTCACGTGCTGTGAGCTCGTAGATCTGCTGAAATGTTCTGAAATGTACGAACATTTTTCAGCAGATGAATGGAAATTATTCTGACGATTATACAAAATAATTGCAATTTATCTCCACAAGAATTGCTATCAGGCGATAATAATGTCATAATTGTGACAGGCCTATAGAGGGAGGAGAAAAGGAGCTGCAAAGTGCTTCAGTGTGTTGGGGGGGCAGGGTGGGGGGGCTGATCTTAGGATTACTTGAATGGAGCTGCAAGGAAGTGTGTTTATGGAAGGGGGCGGGGTCTCTCCTGCCACTTAACACATTAAGACCTGGAACTGTATCATTTTTAGATTTGAGCTAAAAAGCTTTATTTTACACTTTGGGCTATTCGTGCCGCGCTACGTGCCGCGCTACGAGCTTGTAGATCTGCTATTTTTGAAAAATCGTGAAAATGTGTGCAAATCTTTCAATATATATATGTTTTTAAAGCGAATCTTTGCTTCTGGGTGGTCCCTGGAACAAGATATTTTGATGGGGGTCCGCAGCCAAATACATATAGTTTTGACATGAAAAAGATTGAGCACCACTGATATAGAAACATACGTTTTTCAGAATACTGTTGAGATTTAGGAGACATGTAGAATCGGCTTCAGGTCTCAATCGGTTAACACATCTTAACGCCTCGACCAGGGAGAGAGATAAACGGAGAGATAGAGAGCTTTTATCGCTGACCTTGTATCTCCATATTTCATCTTTTTACGTTTTTTTCATAAATGTCATGAATAGCATCGCGATGCGACACTTTGTGAACTTACAGATATGGCAGATGACAAATATTATGATGACATAATATTGACATGCTCTGCTCACAATTGTAAGTGCTTATCTCTGTCTGTGCATGGGTTTTATGAACGTCGGAGCAATGAAAAGTATACATGAGCTTGTGACTAAATAATAACAGGTTCACCACCCCCACCCCCCCCCCCCCCCCCCCCATTTCCTGAACAGTAACGGCTTTCATACGTGGTTTCTAGTCGACATAGGCAATATTATTTAAAGGGGACGTATAGCCAGAGAGATAGAGAGAGAGAGAGAGAGAGAGAGAGGAAACCTGCAGGGAGAGAGAGAGAGGTGCAGAGAGCAACCTGTGGTTTGACATTGTCTCAACTTAGCTGTCATTCAGTGGGAGGGGGAGGGAGGGAGGGGGGGGTCCGTCTCCCCCCGGTGGCTGTAATGACGTTAGCGGGGGCCCTGAGAATATTATGGCTAATCCACTTGTTGAGGGAGGGTGTATATAGAGGAGGAAATGTGGCTGGAAAACCTCAACCTCTAGCCGTCGTCTCCTTGAAGGGCGCGTGCGTGTCTGTGTGTGCGTGTGTGTGTGTGTGTGTTACTCTAAACGAGACGGTTTCCATCAGCCACAGTTTTGTGTCCTTTCCCGAAGCTTATTTCTCTGCACCGTTTAAATTTACCCTAAAATATGGTCGTTCAGTTTTTTTTCCAGCAACTGGCTTCATCTTGCCGGTGGGTCAGTTCAAACCACTCTACTGTGGCTGTAATGAGCAGCGCAGCCTCCGGGGGCTTTCCGTTGGCTTTTAGATTCCTCTGAGCCGTGCACACGCACACACTCACACACTCACACACACACACACACACACACACACACACACACGCATACACACACACACACACACACACACACACACACACACACACACACACACACACACACACACACACACACACACACACACACACACACACACACACACACAGCTTTTCTCTTTTTTTCCCCGGCACGTCACACATCACAGGCCCCCTTCGTCTCTTTTTTTCAAGAATCTTGCTCCCAAAATGAGATGCGATTCACTCATTTTGTGCCCCAGGCTAGGAAAAAAAAAGACAAGAAGACAATTCCCAACTCCCATAGCTCGGCTCACTGTTGCTTCTATACCTCCTGTACCCCCCCCTCCTCTCCCCCCTCTACCCCCCACACCCCTCCACCACTCGTTTATCCTCTCGACTGAACCAGAACACCCCCCCTCTTCCCAGTGGTGGAAAAAGTACTCGTAAATGTTTTACTTGGGTAAAAGTATCAATGCTGCAATACTCTGTTACAAGTCTGGAATTAAGACATAACTTGAGTAAGTACAAACGTGTTGGTATCAAAATGTACTTAAAGTACCAAAAGTAATAGTACTAAAATGTCTACAAATCTACAAGTTCACAACGTGTCGCGATGCGACGCGTTGTGGGCTTGTAGATCGGCTATTTTCAAATAACCTCTATAGGTATAAAATAGGGCTAAAGTGATTAATGTATTTTTCATGATGTACTAATTTACATCTGCAAAGTAACTAGTAACTAAAGTTTTCAAATAATTGTAGTGGAGTAAAAGTACAATATTTGCCTCTGAGGTGTAGTGGAGTAGAAGTAAAAGTATAGGCAATTGGAAATACTCCAGTAAAGTAAAAGTACCTCACAATTGTACTTAAGCACAGTACTTGAGTAAATGTACTTAGTTACATTACACCACTGCCTCTTCCCCAGTTTCTCCATAGCAGAGATGGAGACACTCTATCTCCCTCTCTCCCTCTCTCCAGCCCATCCCTCATTCACATGCGGCAGAAGAGGCTTGAGAGAAGAGGCTGCGTCAAACAGCCGGGATGCAAAAAAAAAAACTCGGGGGAAACGTCCGCAGAGAAATTAGGGGGAAGTGAAGGGAAGAAAGGGGGGAGAGCTGGAGGGGGCGGGGGTAGATCCATGCCAATCATCCCCGCTCCCACTTGAGGAATGGGGGGGAGGGGATAAGGGGTTGCAACAGTAAAAGGGCTAAAGATGGGGGCCGAGTGAGAGGTGGAGTTGAGATGTAGAGAGAGAGAGAGAGAGAGAGAGAGAGAGAGAGAGAGAGAGAGAGAGATGAGAGAGAGAGAGAGAGACGAGAGAGAGAGAGAGAGAGAGAGAGAGAGAGAGAGAGAGAGAGAGAGAGAGAGAGAGAGAGAGAGAGAGAGAGAGAGAGAGAGAGAGAGAGAGAGAGAGACTACTATACTGCCCTGCCAAGCCAAAGAGCAGTAACTACGTTTTTGGACACACCCACTTATTTGGGTTGCCCAAAGGTCAAATTAGCCTTTGAGATGTTGGGGGATAAACAATTACCTCAAGAACAGATGTAGAATTAGTGTAATATCACTTATATGCCAATATCTCATTTGGCTGACCAGTTGAATCACTTTTAAACCCATTTTTCAGTGATTTTTGTTTTCGTAGTTACTGCACTCTGCCTTGGCAGGGCAGTATACAGTTATACAGTCTGGAGACTGAGACCTTTAAGCTCCTGGGCTGTGTTAACCCATTCAGTACGGGAACACGTACGCGTTGTCATTTTAGATTTGAGCTATTGTTTTTATACTTTGGCTATTCAAAAGTAGCAGATCTATGAGCTCATAGCGCGGCACCGAGTGCCGCGCTATGAGCTCATAGATCTGCTACTTTTGAAAAATCATGAGAGTTTTGTTGTGCAAATCTTTGAATATCTATTGAAACAACATTTTTAACTCAAATCTTTGCTTCTGGAGGCCCCTGGAGCAAAACATTTGACTAATGTTCGCTTTAAAACATATATATTCAAAGATTTGCACAAATCTTCGCTATTCTTCCAAAAAATAGCAGATCTACAAGCTCTTCTACAAGCTATATATCTGCTAGTATATCTGCTATTTTTGAATAGCCAAAGACATCTAAAATGACACAGATATATGCGTTCCCGAATTGAATGGCTTAAATGCTAAACATGCTGCTGCTTACTGCCGAGGCGGGCCTCCAGGCCTCTTGACTCCTGAGAGGCAGACGGGAAAGGAGAGAGTGGGTGTGGGTCGAGGTATACTGTGTGTGGTGGGTGGGTGTGTGGGTGGTGGGGGGCTGGGGTATGTCAGAGCTATAGCTAAAGGCATGTCTGCCTGTCTGCATGCCTCCCCCAACTGCCATGCATTTAGTTACAAGAACTCTCTCTTCCCCTCCCCATGGCTTCAACACCTCTCCTCTCCCTGTCTCAACTCTGGTTAAGCCATTCTGTCCGGTGTCATTTTAGATTTTTTTGGGGCTATTCAAAAATAGCAGATCTACAAGCTCGTAGCGCGGCGCTCGAGCGCCGCGCTACGAGCTTGTAGATATGCTATTTTTTTGAAAAATCTTCAACATTTGTGCAAATATTTGAATATATCTATGTTTTTAAAGGTAACATATTTGTAACTCAAATCTTTGCTTCAGGGGGGTCCCTGGAACAAGATATTTCGAGATGGGCGTCCGCGGCTAAATACATATCATTTTGGGGGTTGTCCTTGACATGAAAAGGTTTGAACACCACTGATATAGAAAATCACACATTTTTCAAAAAACTGTTAGGATTTAGAAGACATTTGTAGAATCCCCAGAAGCAAACATTTTAGTTAAATGTTTGCTTTAAAAAAAAATATATATATATATATACTCAAAGATTTGCACAGATTTTCACTATTTAAAAAAAAAAAATAGCAGATCTACAAGCTCATAGTGCAGCACTCGGTGCCGCTATTTTTGACTAGCCAAAGAAATCTAAAATGACACGGATGCGTTCCTGGTCTTAAAGGGTTAAGCATAGTTCAGCCCGGTGATAAAGTGCAGGGATCTCTCTGGCCAAGGCGAGGGGGAGGCATTTTAATAGTGTGGTTTGCGCTGTTGGAGATAAGGCCTGCTGTATTTATTATAATTTTTTTGGGGGGTGGGGGTGCTGCCTTGGGCATTATGGATTTGTGTTTTTTCTCCCACTATAAGCGCAGAGGTGGTGCTGTAAATTAAAAAAAAAAGTTGATGCCGTTGCAGACTGGAGCGTAATAAAATGCAAAGCCAAATGTAAACAAACAGACCGGAGTGGTTCTTAAATGTTGGCAGATAGCATGATAGGTAACCTGCGTAAGCAGTTTCTTAAGGGGAAATAGGGGATTACTACATGAGCCAGTACTGTACACATCTAGTTTACATTGTACATACACGCATGCGTGCACAGTATACCTACTGTATCTGGTGGAGGGATTGCATGCAGGGACACAGGCAGTACTCGTGCTGTTGTGCTCTGAAGTCTATTGTACTCAATGGTGGAAAAAGTACTCAAATGTTTTACTTAAGTAAAAGTATCAATACTGCAATGTAGAAATACTCCATTACAAGTGAAATTCCAGAATTCAAAATTGACTTGAGTAAAAGTACAAAAGTATTGGTATCCAATTGTACTTAAAGTACCAAAAGTAAAAACACGAAAACGTTTGAAAATAGCAGATATACAAGTTCACAACGCGTCGCGATGTGAGCGTGTTGTGAGCTTGTTGTGAGCTTTTAGATCGGCTATTATAAAATAAATGTATAATATAAAATAGGGCTTAAGTGGTTAATGTATGTTTTATAATATAATGATTTATACCGGCAAAGTAACTAGTCACTAAAGTTTCCAAATAATTGTAGTGGAGTAAAAGTACAATATCTTCCTCTGACATGTAGTGGAGTAGAAGCAAAAGTATAGACAATTGGAGAGACTCCAGTAAAGTAAAAGTACCTCAAAACTGTACTTAAGTACAGTACTTGAGTAAATGTACTTAGTTACTTTCCACCACTGACTGTACTGTGTATATTATAGTGTACTGCCATCTCTCTGATCCCACTCTGAGCGTGTGAAGTGTGTGAGTGAGGGATGTGGAGGATCTGTGCCTTAAATGTCACCACATTGCTTACTTTACCACTGGCTTTGATGCGTGTGGGAGGCATCAGTGACAGAGTGTCAGGGTGGAGAGGCACTTTGATTCTAGCATGTAAGCTCGCCAGTGGTGGAAAGTACAGGACCTCTTCAAATCACCTTTCGCCTCACAATGAGTCTGACACCTTCTTCAACACACATTCTTTTGTTCTCATGTATATGGATGTCTGTTGAAGGGAAAAACGGGGGTGTGTAGTGACAACTTCTTTTCAGGGGCAAAACAGTGAATTTTTAAGGGCAGAAAAGGGAGGAAAAAAATGCATTTTCAGGGCACTTTCAGGGAAAGAACAGTAACGTGTGAAGTTTTGAAGTGGCACATCTGTACATGTACTCAAGTACTGTACTTACTAAGTACAAATGTGAGGCATTTTCATTATTTCTATAATTTTACTTCTACTCCACTACATCGCAAAGGAACATATTTTACCTTTAATCCACTACAGTTATTTGAAAACTTTAGTTACTAGTTACTTTTGTAGAGTTTGATTATTATTACAACACATACATTAACCACTTCAGCCCTGTTTAATCTTAGTCTATTTGAAAATAGCCGATCTACAAGCTCACAATGCTGTTTTCAAAGGATTTGTACGCAATTTAGACGTGTGATAACTTGTGGAACGGGGCATTCTGCTTAACGAGCACTTTTACTTTTGGCACTTTAAGTATATTTCGATGCCAATGCTTTTGTTCTGTTGCTCAAGTAAAAGTATGAATACTGCAATGAAGAAATACTGAAAATATACTTACAGTACAGGAGAAAGGAAAACCGGTGCGCTTCCCCTGGATGCCTTCTTAGTTTAGGCAGTGGGTGCTCAGCTATGTATATATAACTCAAAAGAAATAGCAGATTAGATTAATCTAATCTGCTCTGAGGAAGGCTGCGGCCCGAAACGCGTTAGCGTTCACATCTCAATAAAATGAGAAACCACATCTGAACCACTGTCTTGCAATCTTTATTTTGGAGTTTCCATTTAGGTGATTGTCTTTTGAGATACTTACAGTACAGTAAGTAAAACATTTGAGTACTTTTTTCCACCACTGTAGCTCGCCACACCCAGTGAGAGATCGGGGGCCTCACCAATAGATGCTTGCCTTCTGTTCGGTTCAGTTCACACAGAATCTCACCCAAAGGAATGTGGACTCCTTTTTTTTTTTTTTTTTTACCCATTTAGACCGGGAAAGAATCTGTGTCATTTTTAGATTTCTTTGGGCTATTCAAAAAATTTATTTTATTATATTTTACAAATTTAACATTTGTAAAATATTTTGTTCCCGGGACCCCCCAGAATCAATGATTTGAGTTACAAATAATCGCTTAAAAATATATATATTCAAAGATTTGCACATATGTTCACGATTTTTCAAAAATAGCAGATCTACAAGTTCATAGCGCGGCACTCGGTGCCGCACTATGAACTTGTAGATCTGCTATTTTTGAATAGCCCAAAGAAATCTATAACAGAATGATCAGGGGAACAGTGAGTGAACAGTGAACACTCCCCTCTCCCAAATTAAACGAGGCGATCTCTTCCCCTCTCTCAAATGAAATGAGAAGGATGGGGGTGATTCGTTTAGATCCGTTAGGAAATTCCTTCAGCCTATCGGATCGCAATTATCTACATGAGTGACAATGCAATTAGTCACACACGTCATGCACGTGCGGGGACACAGCAGGTGCGAGACATGCGCGATACATGTTCAACACATCACAGCGTCGCGGGACCGCAAAACTAAGCACAGTTGAGCCCAATGCAAAGCATAGCAGGTCATGTAGGGTAGGAAAAAAAAGCAAAAGTAAAGGAATCTACAGTATGTATATACAGGTATATTAACTCATTCAGTGCCATTGACGTCGCCGACGTCACGTTTTTCATAAGCCCAGAGTGCCAATGATGTCACCAACGTCATTATTTTTTTTTTATGTTCAGAACCCAAGATATCATGATTTGAAGATTTGCTGCTCCATTCACTTCTTGTTTAACTTCTTACTGAAAAAGGCTGTATCTCGGCTCCTGAGCACTTTTTTTTTTACAATGTATTCTTGGCCTTGGCACATGGCGTGGTGGAAAATAACTAAGTACATGTACTCAAGTACTGTACTTAAGTACAATGTTGAGGTATTTGTACTTTACTTGAGTATTTCCAATACTTTTACTTCTACTCCACTACAATTCGCGACGCGTTGTGAGCTTGTAAATCTGCTATTTTCAAACATTTCAGTACTTGGTACTTTAAGTACATTTTGATACCAATACTTTTGTACTTTTACTCAAGTCAATTTTGAATTCCGGACTTTTACTTGTAGCAGTAGGCTACATTGCAGTGTTGATACTTTTACTTAAGTAAAACATTTGAGTACTTTTTTCCACCACTGTACATAACATATAAAGCAGACCACCACAGTCAAAACTACTGCTAAGGTGACTTTGACAGAGGCACTTAACCCTCGACTACTCCAGCCGAGCTGTGGCTAACAATAGAAGGGCCGCTGTTTGACTCCAGGCGGCTCTCAAATGTGAATGGCTGCGTCTGTATGTGTGCGAGAGATAAAAAGCCGGGGAAAAAAAACACGCTCCACATTCTCTGGATGAATTGCGAAAGGTCAGGGGTTAATGAAAATGTGGTAGGGGGGAATGGGAAAGAATTATAATGTCTCTTGCTTAGCCCTAAGTGAGAGACATACTCGCTTTCAATCAGCGCCGTAATGGCCGCTGGATACGTAACATCGTTAGCAGAAACATGGGCTGGAAAAGTAAAAAGGTTGGCGTCATCTCTGCTTTATTGCGCGCTCTGTGATTTTCTGTTCCAGTCAAGACCTCAGCTTAACCCATTCAATCCGGGAACGCATCTCTGTCATTTTAAGATTTCTTTGGGCTATTCAAAAATAGCAGATCTACAAGCTCATAGCGCGGCACCGCGCTATGAGCTTGTAGAAAAGAACCGTGAACATTTTGCGCAAATCTTTGAATATATATAGTTTTTTTTAAGCGAACATTTGTAACTCAAATCTTTGCTTCTGGGGGATTCTACCAATGTCTTCTAAATCTCTAACAGTTTAAAAAAAAAACATTATGTTGCTATAATATCAGTGGTGCTTAACCTTTTTCCATGCCAAGAACCACCCAAAATGATGTATTTGGCCGCGGAACCCCATCTCAAAATATTTAGTGCCAGGGATCCGCCAGAAGCAAAGATTTGAGTTAAAGATGTTTGCTTTAAAAAATATATATATTCAAAGATCTGCACAAATGTTCACGTTTTTTTTTCTTCAAAAATAGCAGATCTACAAGCTCATAGCGCGGCACTCGGTGCCGCGCTATGAGCTTGTAGATCTGCTATTTTTGAATAGCCCAAAGAAATCTTAAATTGACATGCAGATGCGTTCCCGGTCTCAATGGGTTAATCTTTTCCACTATGGTTCGAACTACACGTCTGTACATCCATGCCCGGGAGCGTTTGTTATTTGCACGTGCGTGCACACGCCACATATTTCTTTCTGTATGTCTGTGAGTGACGGCGTGTGTTACCGAGGTGTATTTGTGGAGCCCGGGGGCTAGGCCTCAGGGCGCATTCAACGGATCCTATAGCCTGGAAACATTGGGCCTTTTTTTATGCAACATGGACCGCACAAAGTCGGTCATAAATCGCTCGCAATTACATTTATGCGAACAATGTGGGATGTATAAAAGTTTTCATATCAGTTTGTTCATAGAATTTGACCTAGGCTGGTGAGGGGAGTGTAGCGCCCAGGATCACTTAGAAATTGGCACCGGGTGAAAAATAAGGGTTACACAATGGCGGGATAAAAATGCATTTAAAAGAAAAAAAGAATTTGAAGAGATTTCACGAGTACTAGGGGTGTGCCGAGGAATTTCACGATACGATACGCGATATTGGGCTCACGACATCAATACGGTACGATATATGGCACTTTTTTATTATGAACATATATGGGGGGGGGGGGGGGGGGAGGGGGAGCTAATGAAAATATATGGTGGGGGGAAAAAAAGCAAATGCAAACAAATACTTCTGAAAAAAAATAAGTAATTTTTTTTTGTTTTTCAAAAAGCCAAAACGATACATATCGTCACGGAAACGTATCGCGATATATCGCGGGACGATATATCGACACAGCCCTAACGACTACTCTAAATGGTTTGTAATGTTCAGTGTCTTTGTAGATGATTTTAATGTAAACGTGTGATTCGCCAAGATGTCATGTCTTAACAAGACATTATGAAAATCTGATCACAATACTTTCAACTTTGGCAAATTGCATAATGAGGGCAACACCATCATGCACTTTGCACTATATGGTGAAACGTTTCCTCCTCCCTTTAATTTTTTTAGACTGTACTTTAGGGTACACAAGCACTTCCATTGTCTCTTTTTTTCCTATCACGGCAATTGATATACATTACTGTGCAGCTGCCCCCGAGATTTATGTCAACGATGAGGCTGGTATATAAAAGCTTACCATCAGGGTTGGAGGCTGATCGATCCAACATGAAATTGATTATACTCACAATAAGGGAAAAGAGATGCTGTCACACTCTGGCCGGGGGGTAATTCCAGTCCTTTTTCTCTTCTGGAAGCTGCGCATTACCTTGAGTGGAAGAAATAAATGCATAATGAATTCCAGTCAACGATCTCTCTCCAATGATTTGGCCAATGTATTCATCGATCGTGGACAACTTGACCGTGGGCTGGCTGGCTGACATGCTTCTTCTTTTGTGGCATTGTTTTCTGTGCCTCCAGTTTCATGTCAAACAAATGTTCTTTTAGATAAACAAAGTATTTTGCACATCTGATAGAAAAGGCTCAGCGACAGGTGCGTTGGTATAGAGAAGGAGACGGCGGCTGCACACTCGTCTTCACTTGCTCAATGAAGAAACACTTTTATTACATTTACAAGGTTTTTCGGTCAACA
Organism: Gymnoscopelus microlampas; assembly: GCF_963454915.1. NCBI lineage: Eukaryota > Metazoa > Chordata > Actinopteri > Myctophiformes > Myctophidae > Gymnoscopelus > Gymnoscopelus microlampas. The sequence continues at coordinate 31,349,949 of NC_139956.1, read as the reverse complement.
ATGTTCTTTTAACCCATTGAGACCGGGAACGCATCAAGTGTCATTTTTAGATTTCTTTGGCTATTCAAAAAATAGCAGATATACAAGCTCGTAGCGCGGCACCGAGTGCCGCGCTAAGAGCTTGTAGATCTGCTATTTTTGAAAAAAAATATTTTTACTAAAATCTTTGCCTCTGGGGATTCTACAAGACGTCTTCTAAATCCTACCGTTTCTATATCAGTGGTTCTCAAAGTTTTTCATGTCAAGGACCCCAAATGTATTTTACCACGGACCCCTATCTCAAAATATCTTGTGCCAGGGACCCCCAGAAGCAAAGATTTGAGTCAAAAACGTTCCCTTTAAAAAATAATATATTCAAATATTTTCACAAATTTTCAAGTTTTTTCAAAAAATAGCAGATCTACAAGCTCATAGCGCGGCACTCGGTGCCGCGCTATGAGCTTGTAGATCTGCTATATTTGAATAGCCAAAGAAATCTTAAAATGACACACAGATGCGTTCCCGGTCTGAATGGGTTAATATATACCAAACTTCATGCAGACATGAACTTTAACGGCAATAATTTGTTTGTCTTCCCTTTACGGAACGAAGCCGTAATTGGGGGAGAGGGAAGGGGTGTGATATGATCAAACACAAACAAATGATTGATTCACGCTGCAGTGTGTCATTGGAGTGTAAATTGATGCCAGCTCTTTTTATTGTGTTGTGTATCATATGCACATCACACCGTGATAAAGTGCCTGGAATCAGTTAATAGGCTTCCTGTCGCTGGCTTCCATTGAAAGAGAGAGCCTGTCTCTCTGTTGCTGCTATATAGCTTTGTACTTGAATTAGCCTGAGCCTTATGAACAGAGTTGGATGTAATACTGACATCAAAGGGAACACTGCTCACTCCTTAATGGGGAAAGGAAGAGTGTGTGTGTGTGTGTGTGTGTGTGTGTGTGTGTGTGTGTGTGTGTGTGTGTGTGTGTGTGTGTGTGTGTGTGTGTGTGTGTGTGTGTGTGTGTGTGTGTGTGTGTGTGTGTGTGTGTGTGTGTGTGTGTGTGTGTGGTTTTACATCTAACAACCACATCCGTTGTTGTAACTACCTATCGTCAATGTAATGGGTGCAGTGGAGGCATTTGCAACTTCCGTGGACTATGTAGCTTGCATGCAAGATAGTGTAGCACTACCCACCTGTGGAATCTACCAACAGCCGACGCTACCTGACGGCCTCGCCCGTGAACGGCTACCGGGAAGAGAGTCAATAGACTCCGGCGGCCTTCCAGCGGCGGATCCGTCCGCTGTTGGAATAGCAATGGCCTGGAAGTCCACTTCCAGGCCCATGAGAACAACCACAGAGAGCGCTTGAACACCAAGCAGCAGTGCAAGACTAAGAACTTTGTTTCCTCTGGGGATCCTAGCCGAGGACATTATACCCACGGACTGGTTGTCGGAGGGTTTCGATAACTTGGGATGCCCAAAGACGAGGCAGAAAGGCTGGCAAAGTATTGTGCTGTCTCTGCTGTAAGAGGCGGCCGCCATATATGGCGGAGACTAGCCTGGCGTAGCTAGACTATATCACTGCGTGGATATGAGTCTGGTGCTTCCATGAGGACGTTTTGTTTCCCAAGGGGCGGTATCAAAACAATGTCCCTCGACGCAATTGGTTAGACCTACAACCAACTACCAATTACAGTCGCCCATATTCGAATACTGGGCCCTGATTGGTGCCCCACGTCTTCTGGAACAGGAAATGGATTCTCTATGGAGCGGTGCCAGTTTGTGAATATAACCTTTACTACACCTATAATTGTGTGTGTGTGTGTGTGTGTGTGTGTGTGTGTGTGTGTGTGTGTGTGTGTCTGGTGATTAGTAGTTTTCGTTCCCTACCTATGTTGAATGCACTTATTGTAAGTCGCTTTGGATAAACACGTCTGCTAAATGACTGTAATGTAATGTAAAGAGAATCCCCTTTGACCGGGGAAGATATTAGGCTTTTGGTCTTCAGGCAGAGGCTCTGAGTCACTCTGCTACACATACAGTATCTAAAAGTGTTACTTTTCAGGATTTGGAAAAAAAAACTGACTTGTGTTCCATTGGATCTATCCAATGTAGTTAGTCTGTAGTCACAAGCTCTTACGTTACTTGTGAACAAAGCATTGACAAAATGACCTATTTGGATTCACACATCTATTTTCAGAAAAGACACGGAACGCAATTTGTTTTTGCATGCTACCAGTAACCACATGCTACCCGACTTTGAGCAAACTCAAAGTCGGGCTTGTTTCTCTACTGAATATAGTCACTGTGCTTCACAAATCAAAAAAAGATACTCAGCAGACACTGGCATGTGCTCCAAGCAGAGCCATCTGTGAAGGAGCTCTGCAAATCCCCACCCCTTGTTGCATTCGGGAGAGCACCCACAATCAAAGGTACAAAAATATGGTTAAAAAAAAGACTACATGGCTGACAACAATTGGAATTTATAGCTGTGGTAAAAGTACCTGTTGCAACCATAGACTGTAAAAAATGAATGGACAAAGCCACTCCCCTGCTTTCTACAGACCGAAAATGAAGCCGATAGTTCAGGAACGTGTATCCTCCCATCTTTAATATATACAGTTGGCCACGCCGGAACTCAAACGCTATTGGTTGAGACCAGACATGTGACCAGGGAACCGGAAAACAACCCCCAAAGAATGCTATTGGTTGGGTAGCTTGTCAATCAAGAGCGGGGCGGGGAATGAATGCTATTGGTTGTGTAGGTTGTCAATCAAATCATCCCGCCCCTCCTGGTAACATAGCCTACTTTATCGTCAATTTTAGAATAAATGGGAACATAATTTAGCAAAACGCATATCCTGATGATTGAAAGGAGACTTTAAACTAGCGACTGGAAGCATATAGAATTTATGACAATTTTCATTACGGTAAGAAAATCTAGTCTAAAATTTGTCAAAAAAAACATTCACTTGCGTTAAAATAAATTCTTTCTGACACCGCAGGTCGGCGCAGGGTAAAACAGTGCCACACTCTGGCCATTCATAAGCTTCCGTGTTGGGCTCATCGTAAATATCCAAGCCTTGGCCCTTGGTTGCAACAACACAACAGACAAGAAAACATTCAATCATCCCCACACTGGACGGAAGATTCCTATTCGTGAATTGATTAACTGCAAATCGAAAGTTATTTTTATGTCCCTGGGGTCTAGCATACGTAGGACAAAATAAACAACCCCTCAAACAAAGAATATCAGACCCCAAAACTGCAATCCGTACAGGAAATATGGATTATGCAATTGCAAAACATCATGCTGAAGCAAATCATGGTTCACCCTCTTCATTAACATTCTGTGGGATTGAGAGAATGGTGATGCCTGTCAGAGGGGGTGATATATTCTAAAGAGACTGGCCCAGAGAGAAATGCAGTGGATATAGACACTCAATACTATGACACCCAATGACTGAATGACGATTAGAGCTTAAAATGCTTTTTGGGTTAAAGATGTCTTTGATGCCCCTGCACTGTTTATTGGATGTGTAACTTTATATTATATATGCCTCAAATTGCCTGTCACAAAATTAATTGATCAAAACAGTGATTGTTCTTGCATACAAGTGATTGGACCTTGGTGATTGACTTGAGATTTCAGCTGTAGGTAAACTCTGACCTTTTGTATAAAGTGAGTCGAATCTATGTGATATGAATGCTCTGATGAAGGCTGATAGCCAAAACGTTCATTTATTGGTGTGTGCCAATAAAACGAGGGGAAATGTGAGTACTTTGCCCTCCATCGATTAGAAATTTTGGATGTGCTACCTTTTTGGGGATTTTTTTCAATTCCTACTTTTTTATATGTTAATACTTTTAATAAGTTAAATATTTATAAAACTCCCAGACAGATTTAACCACTTGCATGCCTTCCCTTTGGGCATGTCATTATAGACGAAGATTTGTGCAAACAATGTTGCATCGCTACTTGTTGTGCACTTGTAGATCTGCAACTTTTTTGCACACCACTGACATACAATAAAGTATAAAACAGGGCATTCTTTTCCGTGAAAAAAAATAAATAAAAAGAAAACTATGGAGAAGCACGGTTTCTGCATGACAGCGACGCTAGGATTATGAAATGCATCTCCCTGTTGCACTCTGCCTGCACCGTGCGGCTGTGTGTGTTTGCGCGTGTCAACATGTGTGTTTTGATGAGGATGTGGGTTGATATATGAGAACTGTGGCTAAGGGAAAAGAGGCAGGGTGTGGTCGTGTCTTTGTGCCTGCATCTTTCCTCCAGTTCTTCAACCCTCCAGTTCTCCTCCACCCTCTTCTTATCATCCTTACGCTGTCAAGAATGCTTGTGTGTGTGCGCGCGTGTGTGTGTGTGTGTGTGTGTGTGTGTGTGTGTGTGCGTGCGTGCGTGTCTGTGCGTACTTGTAGCCAGTGGTGTAAAGTAACTAAGTACATTTACTCAAGTACAATGTTATTGTTGAGGTATTTGTACTTGACTATTTCCAATTTCCAATACTTGTACTTCTACCCCACTACATCTCAGAGGCAAATATTGTATGTTTACTCCACTACAATTGTTTTAAGACTTTAGTTACTAGTTACTTTGTAGATTTTGAGTATTATTACAAAACATACATTAACCACTTTAGCCCTATGTTTCGGTCATTTGAAAATAGCCGATCTGCAATCTTTGTGAGAAGTATATGTCATTACAATTAGAATGTAACCACTTGAACCTTTGGTGGACCTATTCTGAGGCGGACATTCAGCAAAACACATCAACAAGCTCACAACATGTCGCGTTGCGGTGCATTTTGTGAGCTTGTAGATCTGATAGTTTCGGTGAAGAGATTTGCTGTAGAGGGGAAAAAAGGAGTGGACCAATAGTATTGAGTCTGTCAACTAAGTAGGATAGGGTAGGGCGTGTGTGTGCTGGTGGTTGCGGTTCAAGGTTTTGGATTAGTAGATTCAGTGTGAAATGAGTCAACAAAGTCCTCACAAATGCAGCGGTACGAGGGATAATGTGTGTGTTTGTTGCGTTTGTCAGTGTCTCGGCGTATCTGTGTGGCAGGGCCATGGCTGGCTGGATTTACGTCAGCGCTAGCAGCCTGTGCGGCTGATGATTGCTTCATCATCAGCGCCCGAGTAAATCTGAGAATGTTTAACGGCTGTCGGACACGTCCATCAATCAAGGGCTCCCCGGGCACTTATACACAGAGCACGGAAAACTGGCCCCTCACTTATGCTCCGTAGCAGCTGCCTATGCGCTCTGACAGATAAACATGGGCGAGCGCGCAAGCTAGCAGGCACTGAGCGTTCAGCTAGTGAGATGAACGTGCACGCGCGCAGACACACTCGCACTTAAAAACACACAGGTGTGTAGGCTCTATTTCTCTCTCTCTCTCTCTCTCTCTTGCTCTCACTCTCTAAAACACATACACGCAAGCGCAGTGGTGGAAAGTAACGAAGTACATGTACTCAAGTACTGCACTTAAGTACAATTTTGAAGTACTTTTACTTTACTGGAGTATTTCCAATTGGCTACGCTTTTACTTCTACTAAATTATTACATTATAAAACATACATTAACCTCTAGGCCTATTTTATACCTAGGCTATTTGAAAAATAGCAGATCTACAAGCTCACAACGCGTCGCATCGCGACGCGTTGTGAGCTTGTAGATCTGCTATTTTCAGACATTTTAGTACTTATACTTTTGTTACTTTAAGTATATTTTGATGGCAATACTTTTGTACTTTTACTCAAGTAACATTTTGAACACAGGCCTTTTACCTGTAACAGAGTATTTCTACATTGCAGTATCGATGCTTTTACTTAAGTAAAGCATTAGACTACTTTTCCCACCAATGCACAGGTGTATGTGCTCTATTTCTCCTATCACTCTCCCTCTCCCTCTCTCTCTCAAACACATGCGCGCGCACGGAGCTCAACAGCAGTCGCTCTCGGGTACCGGGGCCTGCATGCAGCTTGAAAACACCGGGGCACCATCATTTATTTCAATCGGCCCTCTGTCAAGTTTAGCATAGTTTAGCATAGTCGCCCGAGGACTGAGGGGAAAAAACGAATGCAGATTTCCCATTACCCCCAAACGTCAGCTAAAAAAGCAGCTCGCCTCCCCTGACCGACTGCACTCACTGCATTACATCACCGGGAGAGAGAGAGAGTACGTGCCGGGCTGTAGATCCATCGAATTCCTCTAAGAATTCTATGCAGATGCACTGTTTTTCTTTTCTCCGGCATATAGCATGGCTGCAGCTGGGAATCGTGCCCATTTGCATGTCTCCAGTCCTGGATTTAAGATATTGGCTTCTGTCAACGGGGATGTACAATGGAGCTGGAGTCCTTACCTAGAACACACGCTTAACCCATTCAGACCGGGAAAGCATCTGTGTCATTTAAAAAAAATGTCTTGGCTATTCAAAAATAGCAGATATACAAGCTCATAGCGCGGCACCGAGTGCCGCGCTATGAGCTTGTAGATCTGCTATTTAAAAAAAAACGTGAACATGTGTTGAATATATACATTTTTTAACTCAAATCTTTGCTTTTGGTGTGGTCCCTGGAACAACATATTTTGATATGGGGGTCTGCGGCCTAATATGGGGGTCCTTGACAGGAAAACGTTTGAGAACCACTGATTATAGCAACATAAGTATTGGAAGAAAAAAGAAACCTGTTAGGATTTAGAAGACATTTGTAGCTCATAGCGTGGCACTCGGTGCCACGCTATGAGCTTGTATATCTGCTATTTTTGAATAGCCCCAAAAAAATCAAAAGAAATGACACAGATGCGTTCCCGGTCTTAATGGGTTAAGCCACGGTTTTCACAATGCAGGCCTGAGCCATTCATCTCCCTGGCCCACAATCACAGTTTGGTTAGAAGGTTGGCGTGTATAATATAGGATTAAATCCATAGACACAGGTTGGCGGCACATTGTGCAAATGGCGAGACACTGGCGGTGGTTTAGGTCTTTATTGTGTTAGACAACCCCCCCCCCCCCCCCCCCACACACACACACACACACACACACACACACACACTGTCATGAAGCCAAGTGGTAATGTCCCCACAGAGAGCCAGAGACAAATGGATGTGTGCGATGTCATCGTGCATAATTCAGGAGGAGCACGGAGCTTCGTTAGACGCGACTTGGTCGTCTGTGGTCGTTATCAGCGAGAGAGTCTACTCACACGGAACGGACGAACTCCCTCCCCGCACGCGCACGCACACACACGCACACACACACACACACATACGCACATACGCGCGCACACGCGCACGCACGCACGCACACACACACATACACACGCACACGCACACACGCTCTTCGCATCTTCTCTTCCATCTCTTTATTTGCAACCATTCTGCCAGAAAGCATGCCGCGGTGCTTCCTACTGTAGTCTGCACTTTGGCTGCACTAAAGCCACTGCGGTTCACTGACGCCGAGCCCCCCCAACCCCCCCCCCGCGGTGCCATTTTAATGACAACAAACTCATTTAGTCGTGTCAACAAAGAACAACAAGCGTTTCCCGGGCTTTGCCGGGGGGGCCTCTGGGGTGGGACGAGGAAGAAGAGGAGGAGGAGGATAAGGGGTGGAATGGAAGCAGACCTGCGAGGCTCATGTGTGAGCGGGGATGGGGGGGGGGGGGGGCTATGGTTTGGTTTGGGGGCGATTGCTCATCCTCTGCATGAGAGCCTTAGTGCGTTTTGAGCTTAGATTCACTTTGGTAACATCGTATAGCTCGCAGTGAGCACACCGCCTGCCTTTTAGTGAGTCCTGCCGCAGCACAGGAGTGAAGATTACTATCATTTGATTCAAATAAAAAGCTTTCAGTCTCTTTGCCCCCCCCCCCCCACCCCCCCCACCCCACCCCACCCCACACACACACACACACACGCACAAGCACAAGCCTCTTCCTTCCTCTCAAACTCTCCTTATCCACGGTTTTCTCCGTCTGTGCTATACCTCGTTTCCAGTGGTGGACAAAGTACTCAAATGTTATTTGAGTAAAAGTACTGCAATGTAGAAATGCTCTGTCGCAAGTAAAAGTCAGGAATTCTAAATGTACTTGAGTAAAAGTAAAAGGATTGGCATCAAAATGTACTTAAAGTACCAAAAGTAAAAGTGCTCATTATGCAAAATGTCCCATTCCAAGTTTTCAAATCTTTTGAAAATAGCAGATCTAACAAGCTCACGACGCATAGTGAGCTTGTAGATTGTCTATTTTCAAATCGCCAAAATGTGTATAGGGTGTTTAATGTATGTTTTGTAATCATAATGTTTATTACAAAAGTAACTAGTGACTAAAAATTTCAAATAATTGTAGTGGAGTAAAAGTACAATATTTGTGGAGTAGAAGGCCTAAAAAGTATTGGAAATTGGAAATACTCCAGTAAAGTACAAACACCTCAAAATTGTACTTAAGTACAGTACTGTACTTGAGTACATGTACTATAGTTACTTTCCACCACCACTCCCTCTCTCTCTCTTCTTTTCCCTCTCCCAGTCTGTGGTGGTGGTGGTGGTGTCGTCACCACTGGCACCCCGTTCAGTTTGGACGGCTATACCGTTTGGCTTTGGCACCCCGACGCCTATCTGTTTATTCTACTGGCGCCGAGTCATTATGTCCAACCCGCCGCCCGGGCCGACGCGTTATACCACCCTCTCTCCCCGTGTGGCCGCTCCCGGGGACATTCATCAAACGCCTAATGGCCCAAACAGGGGCCAGGCGGCTTTCTCTCCTCTCGCCTGGCGCTTCCTCGCACAGATGGAAAGGAGACAGAGAGCTAATTAGGAACCCGACGAGTTCTCTATTTATGTCCTCGGGCCGTGGCACCTTTTGTGCGTCAGATCTTCCCGCGGCGCTTTTGTCCATAAAGCGACCCGTGCGTGAGAGGCGGTGTGATGTTTAATCTAAACAATCGCCACAAGGAGAGCATGCATGGAAACGGCTACTTGTACTAGATATTTCATTTTTTCTTTACAGTGGTTAAAAAAGTAGACTTTTTTACTTAAGTAAAATATCAATACCACAATGTAGGAGTACTAGTAGTTGCAAGTAAAAGGCCTGTGTTCAAAATGTTACTTGAGTAAAAGTACAAAAGTTTTGGCATCAAACTTAAACTACCAGAAGTAAAACTACTACGATGTTTGAAAATAGCAGATCTACAAGCTCACAATGCGACGCATTGTGAGCTTGTAGATCGGCTATTTTCAAATAGCCTAGGTATAAAATAGGGCTAAAGTGGTTAATGTGTGTTTTATGATATAATCATTTATGTCTGCAATGTAACTAGTAACTCAAGTTTTCAAATAATTGTAGTGGAGTAAAAGTGTTAAAAATGTCACTGAGATGTAGGGGAGCAGAATTAAAAGTACTGAAAAGTGGAAATAGGCTACTCCAGTAAAGTAAAAACGTTTTTTAAAGATTATTTTTGGGGTATTAAAGTTTTTTTATAGCACGGAAATTGCATGGTTTGAGACATAAAGGAGATGTGGGTGGGGTGGGGTGCTCACAGGTTGAGAGACACCAGCATTTCCAATGCAAGCTCGAGGAGCCGTTATATGTTCAAAGACAAAGCCACCATCCCTAATTCAAGGCTCACACAGCTGTCCTCCATAGTTCATCCCTCTGTGATATCATGAGCCCTGATAGATTTAGAGCAACGTTTCACACAAGCCGCCACAGTGGCGGACGCACAAAAAAATGGTCAATAACGCCGCGATGGGGCAATGATGCTGCCTGACGGCAGATGGATGGATGTGAGTGGCGGTTCAATTTTAATCAGCGCTCATCACAGGCCGTCGTCAAGGTAAACAGTGCGTGGGGGACGGCGGTGGTAATTAATCGCCGGTCCCTCGTCCTCAATTAGCCGAGTTGCCGTGGACAAATGGAAGGGAATGTTCCTGAACGCCGGGGCTGCTATAAAAAGGCGGGCGCGCCGTTGATGATGACACATCATAGTTAAAGACTTCCACCGTCCCGGGATCTAATGGGAAACATCTTGTTAGCGGTCCCACGGTGGATACCCTAGATGGGATGATAGCGCTGAAATGCACTGCGAATGGAGGATGAAGAGAGAGAGAGACGCCGTGTTTATATCTTATTAATTGATGTTTGTTTTCTACTGTGCTCATGCGGGCCGGTTGGTGTTTTGTGTGTGCATGTGTGTGTGTGTGTGTGTGTGTGTGTGTGTGTGTGTGTGTCTGTGTGTGTGGTGGAAAACATACTCAAATGTTTTACTTAAGTAAAAGTATCAATACTGCAATGTAGTACTCCGTTACAAGCATAACTCCGGAATTAAATATTTACTTGAGTAAAAGTGCAAAGGTATTGGTATCAAAATGTACTTAAAGTACCAACATTAAAAGTACGGAAATGTTTGAAAATAGCAGATCTACAAGCTCACAATGTGTCGCGCTGCGATGCGTTGTGAGCTTGTAGATCTGCTATTTTCAAATAGTCTATGTATAAAATAGGACTAAAGTGGTTAATGTATGTTTTACAACCTAATAATTTATTTCCGCAAAGTAACTAGTAACTAAAGTTTTCAAAAAATTCTAGTGGGATAAAGGTACAATATTTGCCTCTGAGGTAGTGTAGTAAAAGTAAAAGTATAGACAATTGAAATACTCAGAAAATACTACCATGCACGTGCACACATAGACATCAAAGGGGGCTAGAGCCCCTGCCCTTTTGTCTGTCGGTAAAAAGTGCCCTTGTCTCCTCTGACTGTAAACTGTAGAAACCCCTGCGAGCACCTGCAGTAAAGCTTACTTAATTGAGACCCGTGCCGTGCAGTGCTCGCGCAGAATTATAGTTGATTTACAAGCTCACAACGCGTCGCAACGCCAGGCATTGTGAGCTTGTGGATCGGCTATTTTTTGGGTGCGCGATACCGCCCGGCAAACGAAGTATATTATACACAATCGAAACCTAACTGAGGCCACAACTGAACGCAGTGAATGCACGCAGAACACGGACCAATTGTTTGAGACAGATTAGGTATGTATGGACCAAAAAAATATATATATAGCTGTTAAATTACTTGTCAAGCAGGAGCCTATCTCTCTCTCTCTCTCTCTCTCTCTCTCTCTCTCTCTCTCTCTCTCTCTCTCTCTCTCTCTCTCGGTGTCAGCTGCAGTGGTGGGAAAAGTACTCAATTTCTTTACTTAAGTAAAAGTACTCATTATACAGAAGAATAAGTGGCGTCGTTAGGCGGGGGCTTCGGTGGCTATAGCCACCAATGTTTTATCCAAAGCCACCAATAAAAAAAAATGTTTTAATTTAAAAAAAAAAGTTGTTTTAATTTTTTTTTTTAATATATCTATAACCCAACCCTAAAACCGAAATAAAGTAACAAAAAACGGGTAAAAAAGTACCCGAATCCGACGAATATCCGCAAAATTTCGCGCGCGCTTCGCGCGCGCAGGGGTGACACCGCGTGCATGTGTCCGTGCATGTGTCCGTGCATGTGCCCTTTTGAAATTCCAGCCCCTGCCTCTCCAAATCTCTCTGCACGTCTCTGAATACTACAGTAAAGTCAAAGTACATCACAAGTGTACAGTACTTGAGTAAATGTACTTAGTTACTTTACACCACTGGGGGTGTGTGTGGTTGCTCTTCATCTGAGGCAAAAGCGAATGAATCAATATGGTCTAACTACTCTGAGCCAGTGACTTCACCGCATCAGCATTTTCATGCACTAGAAACACTGGCTCGTCCAACCTACCCACACAAAAAAAATCAATCGATCAGTCAAAGAATCGATTGGCCACTAGTCCCATATGCTAATCGTTTAGCGTAGCTATAACCTCTCAATCAGTTTAATGAGTGTCACCATGGTGACTGGGCATAATGTATCCGAGTGCAGCTCGTTAACCTGTCAATATGCAGTGATGTCACCGTGCACTTGGTTTACCAGAAACCCAACCGGGGGGGAAAACTGTTTAATTTGATCTCAAACGGAGAGCTAATTCTGAGCCAAACTATCAGTTTGAGAGAGAGCTTCAGTCTGAGTCATCAAACTGAAGTCAATCAGCTCTTTGGGCCTATTTCCCGTGAAGAAATTACCTTAGGGCCTTCTGCTGTACACTGATGGAAACAGAGAGAAAAAAAAAAACCTCAACCAAGAAGCCGTGTTTTTTTGTTCTTGGCTCTTAGCCGTGAATTCATGCACTGTTAACCCGTTAAGACCGGGAACGCATCTGTGTCATTTTTAGATTTCTTTGGCTATTCAAAAATAGCAGATACACAATTTTTTTTAAATCGTGAAAATGTGCAAATCTTTGAATATATATATATATATATTAGGGACATTTTTTGACTCAAATCTTTGCGTCTGGGATTCCCTATTACAAAATATTGGGGTTCCGCGGCCAAATACATATAATGTATTTTGGGCTCTTTGACATGAAAACGTTTGAGAACCACTGATATAGAAACCTACGTTTAAAAAAAAAAACTGTCAGATATAGGAGACAATTGTAGAATCCCCCAGAAGAAAAGATTCGAGTTACAATTGTTTGCTTTAAAATATATACATTCAAAGATTTGCACACATTTTCACGACTTAAATAATAAATAGCAGATCTACAAGCTCGTAGCGCAGCACTGGGTGCCGCGCTACGAGCTTGTATATCTGCTATTTTTTTGAATAGCCCAAAGAAATCCAAAAATGACTCACAGACGCCGCTCCCGGTCTCAATGGGTTAACCGCGCCACGGTTGGAAGGAAGAAAGGCTATTGATCCTACGTAACGTCAGGCTGCAAGAAGAGACTCAACCAGCTCTCTGTATAAGAGAGCTCCCTTTGACACGGCAGCCAGGAAAGAGAGTAGAAGAGACAGTGAACTCGGGAAAGGGGGGTGAGAGAGAGAAGAATACGCCAATGAAAGAGCCAGGGGAGACGAGAAAGACAGCCAGAAAGACAGAATTCTAATCTAACAAGGGCAACCTACACAGTAAGAAGTGTGTTAAGAGTTCTAACTCTCTGGATTTTGCTTTGCTTGCAAGTCGAGCTGCGTGGCTCGACGTCAAGTGGCCGTGATGAATAGTTCACAAGTGATGTGCGGCCATGAGTTGATCAATACTTGACCTTCTTGACCTTTTGACCACTTAGTTCAGATATTGAGTAAGACATCTAGTATATGAAACTCCATACGGGCTCATTACAGCGGCTTCGGGATCATGTCGCGGCTTCACTAATTAACATATATAAGATCACATTGAGAAAAAGGGGGCTTTCCGGGGTGCACTGTAGCATACGGCAGCTGTCAGATTAGTCTTGGGGAAAGATGGTAAGCGGACAGTGGTGTAAAGTAACTAATTACATTTACTGTTCAATTTTGAGGTTACTGGAGTATTTCCAAATTACTGGATTATTTCCAATTTTCAAAACTTCTACTCCACTACATCTCTGAGGAAAATATTGTACTTTTACTCCACTACAATTATTTGAAAACTTTAGTTACTTTGTAGATTTTGATTATTATTTTAAAACCACGTCAGTCCTATATATACTTTGGCAATTTGAAAATAGCCGATCTACAAGCTCACAGATCAGCTTGAGCTTGTAGATCGGCTATTTTCAAAGGACTTTAATTTATTTTATATATTTGAAAGCTTGTGAACTTATGGGACCTTCTGCATAACGAGTACTTTTACTTTCGGTACTTTTAAGTATGTTTTGATGCATAATACTTTTGTACTTTTACTAAAGTACATTCAGAATACCAGACTTTCACTCGTAATGGACTATTTTTACATTGTGGCATTGATACTGTTTCTCGAGTAAAAAAATGCCAGTGCTTCTTCCACCACTGTAAGCGGAGAAGAGAAGCCTGAACGCCTATCACCACCTATCTATCCCCCAATTGTTACCGACCGTCGGTGGCACATGCTACAGGCACTTTTTCAGAAGGCATCTGACTATCACTCTGTGTGAACTTGGGACGCCAGAGGGATAGGAAGCACGCACATCTCAACAAAAAACTTTTCAAGTGCTGAACAACAATACGTACACATTTGGAGGATTGTGACATTCCTCGTTTGTATAATATATATGGGATATATATATATAACATGCCTACTTCATGTAATGTATCAGACCTGATGAAGACCCACAGTGGTCGAAACGTTCTTTGAAAACTCTTAAGTAAATGTTAACCCGAACCAAACCCGCACCCTAACCCTAACCGCACGCGGATGCCACATAGTCGGAGAAAAGGTCTGTCGGATTAACTCATGCCTCCCCAGTGGGTGAACCACACACACACACACACACACACACACACACACACACACACACACACACACACACACACACACACACACACACACACACACACACACACACACACACACACACACACACTATTCTAGTCTTGCTGCCAGTCCCCTGTGTTGCGAGCACGCTAGCTGTTTGCAGGCAGCCGCACAACAACAATGGATGATGGCTAAGCCTCCACCATGCCTTGTTACCTCAGATACCTTCTTGCCTTCCTTTATGGTCTGTGGGAGACTCCCCAGGTGGGGCTCAGGCAGTTAGTTAGCAGCATAACAACTATGTGGGAAGCAAGCGGCTTCCCACATAGGAGGAGGATCCGGGGGAGGGATATCAGCATGCCCACAGAGATTCTTCATCGAACGCGTAGTGTTGGACTCACGCTGGGCCCACGGTGGGAATGCTACTGTGTCAGCATGCTGGCTTGTCTGTACCGGAATACTTTTTTCAGGCTGTGTGTAGCTTACAGGGATGCAATGATGGTAACACATTCACAACATAACAGAACTCTGCACGACAAAGGAGAACAAAAAAGAAGATTTAAAACACCAAAACAACTAAAATCTAAAACAGGAGGAACATTACACTGATGCGCCATAAAGAAGTTATATTTGTTCAATCCATTGTCACTCATTTCTAATTCATTGCAGGCTTGGTCCTTAACCACTTAAACCCTACTACAGTCTTCAACAGGGGGTCCGGGACCCCTAAGGGGTCCTCAAAGGTATTACAGGGGGTCTACCAAATCATTGTGTGATAGGAACCTAGTTTTTTTATATTTGAACTTGAACCCTAGCATCCCTATTCTATAAGGACAACTTCAGCCGAAAATAGATCGGCTATTCTCGGCAAAGAGAGGGAGGAAAAAGAGCAGACTAAGTACAGAGTGAAAGTTTACTAAGTATTGACTGTTTAAGTGGTTATAAATGTCTGAAAATACACATTAACTTGAATCCGACATCTATAAAAAAGCTTTAATCTGCAACACAATTTTATGCAATATATATAGTGGGGGTCCCTGCTTCATCTCTTTCTCAGAGAAGGGGGTCCTTGGGCTGAAAACATTGAAGACCCCTGCCCTACTATGTTATTATGTCAACCGGCGAACTGGCAGAACTTGGCAGAACTGGCAGAAGTTCTGCCAAGAACTTGGCAGAACTGGCAGAACCGGCAAACTTTTCACCGAACGTTCACATATTTTTGCTGAACGTTTGCCTATTATGGTTTGCCCAGACACTATAGGTTCATATGATTCCATGCACTGTGCAAATCACTTAAAAAATATATTTAAAAAAAGAAAAGTATAATACAAAGTAGGCTAAGTAGAACTGATGTGCTCTAACTAGGCCTGAAACATCAGTAATGCTCTTGTAGTTTTGGGCTTTTGACGTCAAAATATTCAATGCTAATAGAACGTCCCCAAAGTCATACATGCATGCACTGTAATCACAGGTGCTAATGTCTTCCTATCCATCTTCCTGATGCTACGTTTTCGTAACCTTCGCTTAGATGACTTTGTCTCGGACGTAATTGCTTCTTGTCAGGTGCAATCAAAGAACAGATCAGTTTCGGATGGGGGTCATAATTTTACAGGTCTGATGATTCCTTCAGATGGGGGGTGTTGAGAGGAATATAGGCTCTATGCACAGCAGCCATTTTGGAAAGAAATTGGGCCCCCTCTTTACTTCCTTCACAGGTGTTACCAATGATGCTAATGAAGGCTCTGTTCCATTCTGGTCAAACAGACTCAGGGTGCTGATATTGAGCATGTTCGCTCACTGGAAACACTCTGCTACACCAGTGGGTCTCAAAGTGCGGTCCAGGGACCCTCATGGTTCCTTGAGGGGGGGTTCTAAATGTCCCCTTAAAAAGGTGTGTAACTCTGAGAGTGTGCAAATGTTTGTACACTCTCAGTGTTATAGGGGTCCTTGAAATTAAAAGGTTTGAGAACCACTGTGCTACATGAAATGGAACAGAGCCTTCATTAGAATCATTGGTAACACCTGTGAAGGAACTAAGGACGGGCCCAATTTCTTTCCAATATGGCTGCTGTGCATAGAGCCTATTGGTCGCGGGGGGGGGGGCGATTTCGGCTTTCAGGGTTCAAGCGTTATGTTTGCAGACTCTGTCTGCTCTGAGAATTTAAATGGACTATTTCTGGTTGCGTTTTTTTTTTCTTTTTTTTTGTCTTGCATTGTTATTTCCTCGGAAACAAAGTCCCTCTGTAGTCGCTCACCTGTTGCGCGCCATGCGACAAATGTGCAAATCGCAAAGGCGTGATGTGGAAATAACAGTCTGGGCTGGCCACCTGTTGCTTGTTTTCATATTTTGTGTGTAAAGCGTGTGTTGGAAAATCTGATGTGTGCGTCCTCTGTTTGGCTGTGTGAAGAACATACAGCCCACACACACACACACACGCACACCGCCACCATCACCCCGACAGGGCCCTACCGCCGCCTGACTTATTTATGAAGAGACCCCCGCTGCCTCTGATGGCGCCGGCGAACGAGGACGAGAAAATGCTTTTTTTTCTATGCGTCACCTTTTGCATCTTTTCCCGGTATGTCCGCCTCCCACTGCCATGCCATTCCTTTAACCTCTCAGTGGGGGGGGGATGTGATTTTTCACTCGCTTCGTGGACGGTAATTCCATTCCGACCTTTTTTATGCTCCCCCTAGCCCCCCGCCCCCACGGAAAACAGAACGAGTCGGAGTGGAGGGAGGGCGGGAGAGAGGGAGGTTTAGAGGAGAGGAAGAATTGTTATCCTCGGCTACAGCTGCTGATGCTAGCACATCATTATTCTCTAGGGAGGTGAAGCTGGGGCCCTGGCAAATGGCTCTGTTTGGGCTCCAAAATGGCAGCCCGGATCGGCTGGCTTTGCGGCATGAATAAACAATGCAAGTTGTTATATTGCGCTGAAATATTCATGTGTGGCCCGCTATACCGCCGCCTTTATGTATGACACGCGCTCCGACCGCATTTTCCCTGTGTCGAAACGATCCTTGCAAGGCACGATGCATAATTTATCTGACGTGGTTTATTTTCCAATCTAAACTTAAGGTGTGGGGAATGTGAGTTTAACCCATTGAGACCTGAAGCCGATTCTACATGTCTCCTAAATCTCAACAGTTTTCTGAAAAACGTATGTTTCTATATCAGTGGTGCTCAATCTTTTTCATGTCAAGGACCCCCAGAATTATATGTATTTGCCCGCGGACCCCCTCAAAATATCTTGTTCCAGGGACCCCCCAGAAGCAAAGATTTGAGTTAAAAATGTTCGCTTTAAAAATATATATTCAAACATTTGCACACATTTTCACGATTTTTCAAAAATAGCAGATCTACAAGCTCATAGCGCGGCACTCGGTGCCGCGCTATGAGCTTGTATATCTGCTATTTTTGAATAGCCCAAAGTGTAAAATAATGCTTTTTAGCTCAAATCTAAAAATGACACAGTTCCAGGTCTTAATGGGTTAAACGGTCGCTTTTGATCCTTGGTGGTACAGCGCGGTTCCTGGAATGACGAGCGGGTCATTTCCTGCCAGCAAGGTCAGCCGTCCAGATTGAGATTGACGTCACGTTTATACATTAATGGAGTGTCAGTGAGCCTAATTATTGGGGTGGGTCGTAGAAGAGCATGTAGAGTTTGGAGTGGAGGGCGTGGTTCTGGGATACCTGATGAAGGTCAGTGCGACTGACAGGGATTTGCATTAAAACGTCTTAGCTGTAAGTGAAGGCAGTGTTCGGGATCCCTTTTTTTCCGGGACACCTGATTTAATATCACTTAAATCCTACTTAGTTGACCGGTGTCCCCTAGGGATCTACTAGGTCAGCCAGTATGTCCCTCTACACCAAATCCCAAAGCCAAATATAGCCGATCTACAAGCTTTTAGATCTATTTTCTCTTAACGTTTGCCAAATTGCTGAAAGGCGGAATGGAGTCACAAATGTACGGCAAATAGCGTAAATGCAAAAGTGTAAATGCTGCCGACAGATTTTGTAGCCCGACATACTAGTATATGTCAGCAGACTCGGCACAATACCAAGAGTGGCATTACACTGGATCCCAGAAAGAAAGGGAGGCCTAAAGCAGTGATTCTCAAACTTTTTTGCGTCAGGACCCCCAAATTGACGCATATTAGCCCACGGACCCCCATTTGGATAGATATGCCAGGGACTCGACCATTTTAATTTCTTGGTGGTCCCAATCTACACTGCAGCATCGTCATCAGTGTTCATTTAACTCTGAGAGTGTACAAATGGAACCAAATGGACCCGTTAGGGTCCATTTGGTTCCATTTGTACACTCTCAGAGTTACAGACACATATGGGTCAATTTGATTCTTAACTACCTATTAATTAATTCATTTGGCTGGGGACCCCCTGGAACCCACTCAAGGACCCCCGGGGGTCCCCGGACCCCACTTTGAGAATCACTGGCCTAAAGTGACGTGCCGTAGAGTACCATAAGGTGCAAAAGGACCATAGAAAAGATGGCCAAGCCAGACGGAACTGGAGGTAAATCGTTTGCTGCAATATGTGCCACAGCCGGCGTAATGGGGGATAAGTAAGTAAGCGATACTAGTGTAACACACACTCTGGACCGCATGTACAGTAGTACGTTTTCTGTGCGAGCTGACTGGCTTTTTTGGACCTCGTAGCTAATAGTGCATGACATTAATCCAGACAAAAGCCCTTTTTTCTTCCTTTTCTTTGTGCTGAACCTCGGAGGTTAGTGTCAGCGCTTACCGACCGAGAATGTGTTGTTGTCAGAGGCTTTGCTCTCAAATACCACTCTAAGGCCTCATTCAATCAAGCGTTCAGCCTTGCGCCTCGGCGAGAGCCTACACATATCGACGTTGGTGTGGAGCCCCTCTCTCCCACATGGAGAGCTATTGAAGCCGACGTATAGCCCGAGGAGCGGAATAAAGCCTCATGTCCAGCTGAGGATTGATGGGTTGGCTGATAGATGGACAGTGTAGTCAAATACCAGTGGTGGAAAAAAAGTAGGCCTACTCACATTTCATACTTACAGGTAAAAGTATCAATACTGCAATGTAGAAATAGTATCACTACTGCAATGTGGAAATACTCTGTTACAAGTGAAAGTCCGGAATTGAAAATGTACTTGAGTTAAACGTACAAAAGTATTGGCATCAAAATGTACCAAAAGTAGAAAGTACTCATTATGCAGAATGTCCCGTTCTAAAATATATAAAAATATTTTGAAAATAGCAGACCTACAAGCTCACAATGCATCGCATCGCGACATGTTGTGAGCTTGTAGATCTGCTATTTTCTAATAGCCAAAGTATATATAGGGCTGAAGTGATTAGTGTATGTTTTGTAATAATTATCAAAATCTACAAAGTAACTAGTAGCTTTCAAATAGTTGTAGTGGAGTAAAAGTACAATATTTGCCTCTGAGATGTAGTGGAGTAGAAGTAACAGTACAGAAGAATAGAAATACTCCAGTTAAGTAAAAAGTCCTCAAAAGTGTACTTAAGTACAGTACTTGCGCAAATGGCAAATAGTTACTTTACACCACTGTGAAATACGCACGCACGCACGCACGCACGCACGCACGCACGCACGCACACACGCACACACACACACACTGTTGTCTTGCACAGAAACACAAACACATTCACAACATTGCCCCCACACACACATAGGCGCCAGCACACGTTTGTACACAAACAGACACACGCACGCACACACCACATGATCTGATCTGCAAGCCTGCTGCCTATCGACCTGATCGTCTTATTGCTGACTCAGAGCTGGAGCACTCATGTCAAAAGGTTCTTTGGAGCGCCACACTGTGACGCAGGGCTACAGTTGATTTAACGCTGATAAATTAACGCCCAGGATTTCACTGCACCACGCTCAGTCAAAGTGACAACGTCTGTTTTGAGAGGGTGCAGCATGAAGAGGACGCAGTGCTATTTAGCAACAATTGGCTCTATGCACAGCAGCCATTTTGGAGAAAAATTGGGCCTCTTCTTACTTCCTTCACAGGTGTTACGAATGATACTAATGAAGGCCCTGTTCCATTCTGGTCAAACGGAGTCAGTGTTCTTATTGTGCATGTTGGCTCACTAGAAACACTAGTGGGTCTCAAAGTGTGGTCCAGGGACCCTCATGGTTCCTTGAGAGGGTGTAACTCTGAGAGTGTACAAATGGAACCAAATGGACCCGGGAGGGTCCATTTGGTTCCATTTGTACACTCTCAGAGTTATGGGGGTCCTTCAAATTAAAAAGTCTGAGAACCACTGTGCTACACTAAATGGAACAGAGCCGTCGTTAGTGTCATTGGTAACACCTGTGAAGGAAGGGGCCCAATTTCTGTCCAATATGGCTGCTGTGCATAGAGCCTATTATATATGAACGCTTTGCTTCTTTTACCAGGCAGGCAGTAATAAACCTTGACCGGGGTCACCCAGCGCTCTGTACTTGGTCACCTTCCTTTTTCCCTCTACACCAACTGTTTTTGCCGAAACACAGACGATCTACAAGCTCACGACGCGCTGTGAGCTTGTAGATCAGCGTTTTTCTTTTGTTGCCGAATGTTCACCTGCATTATGACATGACCAGAATAGGGATGCTAGATGTGGTTCATCTGGATTACTGGAGGAAAATATGATATTGCAAGTGGGTAGATTTTAGATGGT
Source organism: Gymnoscopelus microlampas (assembly GCF_963454915.1). Classification (NCBI taxonomy): domain Eukaryota; kingdom Metazoa; phylum Chordata; class Actinopteri; order Myctophiformes; family Myctophidae; genus Gymnoscopelus; species Gymnoscopelus microlampas. Next base: position 31,328,977 of record NC_139956.1, on the reverse strand, counting down.
ATTTTTTTTCTCTAATACCTTGAAAATGAGTTTTCATTGTGATACTGACTGTAGACCGATTGCTAAGCCCCACGCCACAATGGCTATTGTCCAATGCCAGCCTAGCAACCGTTGCTACCTAGACAACACTGCCATTCTACCGGTTAATAGTATTCTACCACGCACAAACACCATAACTAAGAACATTAATGACACAAATGGGCTACCAGGTGAAACTTTGCTACCTGTGTAATATGCAATACTCATTCTAAGTGCCCAGAGCGGTTGGAAGGTGCATTTTTTTAATCCATTTCTCCAACCTGAAATATGCACTGAAATGGCAGGCTGTGTCTGTTGCTGAACACACGCGCGCACACACACACATACACACACACATTAAGTACATATAAAAAAAAAGGAATTTAAAAGAAAATCCAAAAAGGTAGCACAAACAAAAATGTCAATTAAATGGAGGACAAATTACTCACATTTCCACTTTTTTATTGGCACACCAATAAAGTGAACGCTTACGCGTTTCGGCTATGAGCCTTCCTCAGAGCATAAGGTTCATAGCCGAAACGCGAAAATGTGAGTAATTTGTCCTCCATTTAATTGACATTTTTGTTTGTGCTACCTTTTTGGATTTTTTTTTAAATTCCTTTTTTTTTATATGTATACTGACTTTGGGTCTAGCACTCCACTGAGAAAACCCATTGTTGATGCGCAACCTCTTTTTATTATTTACACATTAAGTACAGTATGTATTCATGTCTTTATTCTATTTATTAAGTGCTACTATATGTATTCTTACTCATAATGCAATAGACGAACACTCCATGTCCGATGATAATGTAGTTGATTGATTTTAGAGGCCATAGATCCACATGTCTTTTGAAGTATATTGGAAGTATATTTGCCTGTATTTTATTTATTGAAATCGTAATGGCATGCACATTTTTCTTTCCGGTGTATACTGCAGGCTTAGTCGACGAGATTAGGCTGAGATGTTGGAGCTCTGCCACCACAAATCATCCATAATTTAATGTGGAAAATGTGTGATTTCTATGGAGAAAGTCTCAGAGTGTCTTAAGTGCCGGGGCTTATAGCGACCGGTCTATTGGGAACTTAAAGTACACTACGTTAGTTCCTTTGGTCCAAGCGGGAACACACTGGATTTATTGATCATAAAAAGTAGCCTAAATATGCTCTGAAAATGGGTGAGGCCCACCCATCTGACCTCTTAACTCATTGAGTGCTAGAATTGCCAGAATTATTTCAGAATGATGTTGTCCCAGTGCCAGAGTTTTTTTTTTCAAAGTAAAAAAAAAGTGCTTAGGAAGCGAGATACAGCCTTTTTCATTTCGAAGTTGAACAAGGATTGGATGGAGCTGCAAATCTTCAGATGATGATATCTTGGGTTCTGTTTTTAAAAAAAAACGTTTTTTTTATTTTTATTTTTTACTATTTTTTCAGCACGTCAAACACGTCATTGGCACGTTGAGCCATAGCGGTAAAAACACATGAAACGCGTTAATGGCACTCAATGAGTTAACCCGCCAGCCGTCCGGCTGCCGGGTTAAGAGGTCAGATGGGTGGCCCCACAAACGTTTTCAAGATTTTCTGTGGGCCCTGATCCAGAAAAGGTTATAGTGGATATATATGGAGCCTGCATGCAAAGGAAGTCTCTGCAGGAATGTGCACGATGATACTTTTGCATTTGTGGAAAAAGTAATGAATAAATCAGAACTTAAAAGGAAAAATCAGTTAATTATTGATTGCTGACCAGCTATTTTGGCGGGACTGCAACAGCGGGGCAAGCCCTATAAACGGGAATATATCCGAGTCAATTGGTCTGTAACTAGACCGGGAACCATACAAGTCAGGAATCATACAAATTGGGAATACGTGCCCCGCCTGTTTTTTTATGCAATGCCCGTTCTACCCGTCTGTCGATGTCCCTTTTATACCCATACAGATGTGCCATTTAAAAACTTCAAATGTCCTGCCATCGGCAAGACAGTAAATTTTCAGGGGATTCCCAGGGCAATAAGAGGGACAAAGAAGGGCATTTAAAATGCTGAATTATTTTGATGATCACTGCTTTTATGATGCTAATTAATTTGAGCAACTGGTCAAGGACCTCTTCAAATCACCTTTCGCCTCATAATGAGTCTGACACCTTCTTCAACACACATTCTTCTGTTTTCATGTATATGGATGTCTGTTGAAGGGAAAAACGGGGGTGTGTAGTGACAACTTCTTTTCAGGGGCAAAACAGTGCACTTTTAAGGGCAGAACAGGGAGGAAAAAATGCATTTTCAGGGCACTTTCAGGGAAAGTTTTGAAGTGGCACATCTGTATATGGAGATCTCTGTATCTGTCTGTCCATGTCCCTTTTATGCACACACTGTATAGGGAGGGGCGTCAGTATGTCGGTTTGATCAGCGGTTCTGGGACAACCGCCTATCCGAAAGACTCGGCGGCGGGCGCCGCACTCCCTCGAGTCCTCACCGATACACGTGGCGAGTTGGAAGTCGGTCGGTCCCATATATGCGAATGACCATATATGGGCATAGCGGTTCGGCGGCGATGCGCGTGCCAAGTTTGAAGTCGGCTGCATGGTTCTGGAGATGCGTGAATAACAGACGGCCATACATACGTACAGTACGTACAGAGATTCCGTGCATGTATTGTAAGATTACTAGAGGTGCGGGTCGCTACGCGACCCTTCCGTCTAGTCGCTGGCGCGAGGCTCTCGTGTAGTAGGCTGTAGACGTTTTCGACACGCAAACCAAAAGCGAGAGCAACAGCAGTGTTGGTTTCGAGACGCAAACCGAAAACGAAAGCAAACTGAGAGACGGACACATTTCACCCGTTCATCTATCTATTTATTCACACAGGCTCTTGCAGGAGCAGAATGTGCGGCACAGATTGATGAAGCAGCCCGCTCAGCCCAGCGAGACGGCGTTCGCTGCGTTCAACCCTCCCAAAGAGTCAGACAGACAGTATTTGGATGGGGGGGCGGGGTTGACGGGGTTGCCATGTCCAGGAGTTGTAAGCGTGAAGTGGCGTGTAATTGGTTAGGGAAAGTGCGTCCACGCATGCGCAGTGCGCAGCGCGGTGTTTTTGCATGAAGCTGGTTGCTTGTTGCTCGCGCGCAATCTGGCAACACTGATGCCGTACAAACATTCTCGCGCATGACTGTAGATTCCAATTGTAAGGTAGATGGGATGTTTTTCACACACAAAAAAGAAACCTCTTTTTCCTCTGACTGTCTATTGATATTAGGTTTGAAAAAACAGTATCAGCCTGACTTCATTATAGTACCTCTCTGTATTGATTGTTTTTATGTACTGCTACTGTACTCACATTTATTTTTGTCTTTTTTGTTGTGACATTCTGAAGAAGTGCCATGGATGGTGAGACTATCATGCTCACGTTGCTTTCTCAGCACATGTGAACCCGAGCGTAGCGGCTGACTATTCACCGAAAAGAAAAGAACAAGAAAATCAATCGAAAAATCTATTTCATGCAATGAACGGTTTATTGTTCCCACGTGAAAATTGGTGGCACAATTGATACAGGCCACAAGATGAGCCAAGGCCTTGAACACTTTCACATTTTCAAAAATAGCATGTTCTAGGTATGCTCACAACACATCGTGAAGCGACACACAAGCTTGTAGATCGGCTGTTTTTGAAATTCGATATTTTGAATATCTTTGCCTTTAATGGCACAACCCAAAATGGGGATGCCAGGGTTGCAGTTCAAATCCTTGCAATAATAATAAACATCATCATAATAATCAGTGGAAAAAGTACTAAATGTTTTTACTTAAGTAAAAGTATCAATACTGCAATGCAGAAAAACTCTTGTTACAAGTAACCGGAATTCCGGAATTAAAACATTTATTGAGTAAAAGTACAAAAGTATTGGTATGAAAATGTACTTAAAGTACCAAAAGTAAAAGTAGTTATTATACAGAATGAGTCCCATTTCAAGTTTTCTAATGTATAAAACTCATAAGAAAGAATGTAAGAAATTAGCAGATCTGCAAGCTCACAATGCGACACATTGTGAGCTTGTAAATGGTAAATATTTACTATTTTCAAATGGCCGAAATGTATATAGGGCTGAAGTGGTTACTGTATGTTTTGTAATAATAATAATCAAAATCTACAAAGTAACTAGTAACTAAAGTTTTCAAATAATTGTAGTGGAGTAAAAGTACCATATTTGGATCCGAGATGTAGTGGAGTAGAAGTAAAAGTACTGAAAGATTGAAAATACTCGAGTAAAGTAAAAGTACCTCAACATTGTACTTAAGTACAGTACTTGAGTACATGTACTTAGTTACTTTACACAACTGATAATAATCATAATAATATATATTTATAAAAGAAAAATGATGGTTCTTTAAAAACAAAACACCTGACTGTCGCCTCTAATCGATGGAGAGTTTGGCTGAGACGAGGGCCTGACGGAAAAAAAGGAACTTGACACCCGTAAGAGACGGCCGCAGTCATAAAAGGCCAGCGGTTCATTACCAAGCTAATGGACAAAGAGAAAAATCCTCTAACCTAGTTAGAGGGGGGCTTCGCCTTTACAAGCCTCCTCTGTCTCATCTCTGAACCTGCTCTCTCTGTCTTGGCTCTTTCCCATTATAACTATACAGTATGTGAACCGTGCCGTGCCATGAAACCTATTTCACGGGTTCAGGATTTGTTTCCATACGCTATGACTCGGTTTCGGATAGGGTTCTTCTCAGAACCTAATTTACAGAGGTGGAAAAAGTACTCAAATTCTTTAGTTAAATTAAAAAAGAGTATCAACTGAACTTTTGATGCCACTACATTTCTAGGAAAGGAAGAAGTATGTT
>NC_139956.1:31264119-31321619 GCF_963454915.1 Gymnoscopelus microlampas | reverse complement strand
ATGACGTTATGTTGGCAGCATCCAGGTGATGAAAATAGTGCTATGGCGTCCTGCAGGGTCAGAGCAGGTTAGACCGCCTCAACTCCCTATCTAGGATTATTATTTATATTTCATGTGCAATTCACTGAACAGAAGGTTCTGTAATAATAACCATGGAAACTGCATCATTTCGTCCATAAAAAAACAGAGGAGCGGAGCATTCAAACCAGGTGCAAACTCAAGGTTGTGTAACCGCAAGACATTTCTTCTCCTTTTCTTTTCTACCTCCTCCTTCTTACTAGACCTGTCACAATTATTACATAATCGCACTACTCGCAATTATTTGAGATAATGGCCCCAAAAAAATCATAATCGCTTCCATGTTGAAAAGTGGAAATGTGAGCTTGTAGATCTGCTAATATCCACTATTTTGTAACAGATTTTTCGTACGTTAATGATTTTGATTATTGGTATCAGTCAGTCATGTCTTTGTGTATTTACGTTTTTTTTTGCGACTTTTGTTTACCAAGGCCTATTAACCCATTGAGACCTGAAGCCGATTCTACATGTCTCCTAAATCTCAACAGTTTTCTGAAAAACGTATGTTTCTATATCAGTGGTGCGCAATCTTTTTCATGTCAAGGACCCCCAAAATGATATGTATTTGGCCGCAGACCCCCATCAAAATATTTTGTTCCAGGGACCCCCCAGAAGCAAAGATTTGAGTTAAAAATGTTCTCTTTAAAAGTATTTATATTCAAAGATTTGCACACATTTTCACGATTTAAAAAAAATAGCAGATATACAAGCTCATAGCGCGGCACTCGGTGCCGCGCTATGAGCTTGTATGAGCTTGTATATCTGTGAGCTTGTATATCTGCTATTTTTGAATAGCCCAAAGTGTAAAATAATGCTTTTTAGCTCAAATCAAAAAATGACACCGTTCCAGGTCTTACACGATTAAATCGGATTAAATCATATTTGTATGACAATTAATCGTCAAGTAAAATGTCACAATCGTGACAGCCCCGCTTCTTACAGTATACCGCCTCTCTTCTTTTCTCCTGCTCTCTTTCGCCATGTCTTGCCCTTCTTCTGCACTGGCTGATCCTGACCATATAGCTCTGATAGCCTTTCATCCAGGGGGGAACAGCGGTGGCGGGGTGATCCCACCGCATTACCCATGCATGCAGGGTAACAAGACCCCCCTGCTGTGTGCTGAGGGGCAGCGGTATAGTGAGTGTGGTGTGCGTTTTGCCCCGCCCGGATCCCATGCTATCCTCTACCAAAGGGACCTCAGGCTAGACCCCACGGCTCCGATTACCAGGCTGACATCACTCTTATGCCCCCCCCCCCCTCTCCCCCCCTCTCCCTTAGAGCTAACATCCTCTTCTAACTAGGAAAGAAGTAAAATCAGCAAAGGCTGATGTCATGTTCCCATAGCATCAGTAATAGCAGTGGTGGAAAAAGTACTCGGTATCGATTCTGCAATGTAGAAATACTCTGTTAGAGGTAAAAGTCCGGAATTCAAAATTATTTGATTAAAAGTACAAAAGTATTGATATCCTAATGTACTTAAAGTACCAAAAGTAAAAAGTACTCATTATGCATAATGCCCCATTTCACAAGTTTTCTAATGTATAAAAGGTAGACTAATCTCTTGAAAATAGCAGATCTACAAGCTCACAATGCGTCGCAGCGCGACGCATTGTGAGCTTGTAGATTGGCTATTTTCAAATGGCTGAAATGTATATCGGGCTGAAGTGGTTAATGTATCTTCTGCAATAGTAATCAAAATCTACAGAGTAACTAGTATCTAAAGTTTTCAAGTAATTGTAGTGGAGTATAAAAGTACAATATTTGCCTCTGAGATGTAGTTGAGTAGAAGTAGAAGTACTGAAAATTGGGAATACTCCAGTGAAGTAAAAACAATGCCTCAAAATTGAACTCAAGTACAGTACAGTGAGTAAATGTACTTCCAAAATAGACAACCTACAAGCTCACAAACGCGTCTGGCCTCCGACAAAGTATGCATTGTTCTTTATAACCTAACTTTGCCAGCCCCTTGGTCCATAGCCTATACATTTACATTACAGATCCAGCTTTACACTCTTGGATATCTAATTAAATAACACAGTTGATTTTCCTGCATGTGTATTTTGCCGTTATTCTGCTTTTTTTCCCCCTTTTTCATTACAAGCTCCTTTTTAAAAAGGATAAAGTGGTCTGTCAAAACAAATTAGTCCTAGTGTCCCCTCTAACCTCTCTACATGAGCTTCGTTTCGTTTGTTTGCTATGGAAAATGACTCATCTTTACATTACAGTATGTATAGCGTCCTCACACGGTATCATCAAACGCCCAGCGAGCAATTAAAAAAAAAACGACAGTTCATGTTTGGATTGTTCCCCATTTACGGGTCGGCAGTGCCGGAGTTACTTAATTAGCAAAGGGCTCTTGTCAAGGTTAGCGAATAGTAATTGCTCCTTGAGGAATGGCGATATGAGGCAGCCCTAGTTTTTTTCTCCCCGTTTTAAGTCGGTAGAACTTAAGCACTGTTGTTTAATGATGAACGGTACTCTCTGCACCCATAATCAAACATTAGCAGAGCTAAGTCTTTATCAATAGCGACCATGGGGTTAGGCCATGATGAGGCCCCAAAGATAATGACTAGCGTATCGCTAGCTGACAGCATATCATGGTGTTAAAGAGTTGTGGAGACGGGGTCTAATGATGGTGTGGCATTCCTGTGGATCTCTGATCATAGTGATGCCCAAATATGGAGTGATACGGGCACAAGGACGGACCAAAAGAAATTGGAGGACATACAATATAAAGTGGTGGAAAGTATTCACATATATATTATATATATATAAAATATTCTTAAATACCTAAATATTATCATTAGCAATATGCAGTATGTCCCCTTTCACAAGTTCTCATTATGTCTAAAATGTATTTTTTTTAAATATATATGTTTTGTAGGTCGGCTATTTTCAAATAGCCAAAGTTTAAGTAGGGCTGAAGTGGTTAATGTATGTTTTGTAATAATAATTCAAATCTACAAAGTAACTAAAGTTTTCAAATAATTGCAGTGGAGTAAAAAGTACAATGTTCGTCTCCGAGATGTAGTGGAGTAGAAGTAAAAGTAAATTGGAAATAATAATAATAATAATAATAATGTTTATGGTCCCCAAGGGGAAAATTGTCTTCACAAGGTCTGTTCACAACAAAAACAACATAACAACATGACAACAAAAATAACATATCACAAAGACATGAGGTCCCCACTGTACGCAGAAAACCCTCCTATGGACGGGGCAGTTGGTTTAATGCCGCAATGGCTGAGGGGACAAAACTCCTGCTAAAACGAACCTTTTTCCACTTTAAGGTTCTGTATCTCCGACCGGATGGCATGAGGTCAAAGTAGCGATACAGGGGATGATCAGTGTCATTTGTTATTGAAATTGCTAAGCGTGTGATGGCCTTATTGTTCATATCAGCAAGTGTGGGTATGGGAAGTCCGATGATTTTGGAGGCAATACGGGTGATACTGTAAAGTTTGTTCCTGTTAGGCATGGACAGTATGGTAAAAAAAACATGCGGAACAATACAACAAAACGGGTTGAATGATGCTTTTGTACAGTAATAGCAGAAGATGAAGTAGAGTAAAAATAACTCAAAATTGTACTTAAGTGCAGTACTTGAGTACATGCACTTAACACTACGGACGGATGCTCTGCTAGCTAGCTTGTTGTCAAAGTCATGACATGGGACCATCCGCCCAAGCAGTGAAGTGACATCATCATCTTGTTAGGCTCGGTGCGCCACTTCTCAAACGTCCCACACACAGCGTGGGTATAAGAATAGATTTGAGACCTGGCTGCAACCCCAGGGGAACTGCAACGCTTCCAAAATAATCTGTATGTGTTTAATTTAAATGGAGGGGGGTGAGCAAGGTTAACGTTCTCCTCCTGAATGCATTTAGCACCTCGTTCAAGAGCGTTCACTCTTGCTGTTTAGGTAAATAAACGGGCGTTATTTGTGTCAGCTCTCTGTCTGCTTGCGTCATTAACAGAACAGGGTTGTGGCGGGACGATGTAATATTCATAGCTTTGGCTTTTATAATGACACTAGCCCGGTCGGAATGTTAATCTTACCTCCTCTCTCTCTCTCTCTCTCTCTCTCTCTCTCTCTCTCTCTCTCTCTCTCTCTCTCTCTCTGTCTCTCCTTCGCCTTGCCTACTTGTTGTTAACTAGTTGTACAAGCTCTTGTTTTATAGTTTTATTGGATCTTGTTCATTCCAGACACTTATTTGTTTTAGCTCTTGCTCATTCGATTCTCCCATTTTGTCTCATCTGTTTAAGAAAGTAGGTAGCTGATATATTGCACTTTTACCTTAGCGCTAGGTATACTCTTAGTTGCTTGTTTTAGAAGAGAATGCACTTAAGACTTCTGGTGATTAGTAGTTTCGTTCCCTATACCTATGTTGAATGCACTTATTGTAAGTCGCTTTGGATAAAAGCGTCTGCTAAATGACTGTAATGTAATGTCTCTCTCTCTCTCTCTCTCTCCCTCCACCCCCCCCCCCCCACCCCCGCCGTTTCTTTGGGGACACGGCGAGGTCAATGTTGTGATGGGAGTGGCGTGGCGCGGGGGGTGGCGCTAGCTGTATAAGTCTCAAAGCGCGACAGCACGGATAATGGCGCTCTTTATGCCCATCAGGTAGCATTCGATAGACTCGGGAGCTGAAAGAGAGAGGGATGAGATAAAAGAGCAGTAGCGGTCAGAGGGCAACGCCGGAGTAGTGGTGGTGATGTGGGAGAGGAGAGAGAGAGAGAGAGAGAGGGATTAGAACGGGAGGAATAAGGACGAAAGAACGAGGAGGAGATGGGTGGGCAATTTTGAGCATTAACCCATTAAGACCTGAAGCCGATTCTGCAAATGACTTCTAAATCCAAAACCGTTTTCTAAAAAAAAACGTATGTTGCTATTATCAGTGGTTCTTTATCATAATTGTCAAGGACCCCCAAACGTATTATGTATTTGGCCGCTGACCTCCCCCCAATCTCAAAAATATTTTGTTCCAGGGACCCCCATCTCAAAACATTTTGTTCCAGGGACCCCCCATCTCAAAACATTTTGTTCCAGGGACCCCCCATCTCAAAACGTTTTGTTCCAGGGACCCCCCAGAAGCAAAGACTGCGTTAAAAATGTTCGCTTTAAAAGAATATATATATATTCACAGATTTACACACATTTTCACAATTAAAACAAAAATAGCAGATCTACAAGCCCATAGCGCGGCACTCGGTGCCGCGCTATGGGCTTGTAGATCTGCTATTTTTTTGAATAGCCAAAGTGTGAATTAACGCTTCTTTTTTTTTTTTTAGCTCAAATCTAAAAAACGACACAGGTGCGTTCCCGGTCTTAATGGGTTAAAAAGTGAGTGAAGGCGGAATAATTGATGGTCGGGTCACAGAGGAGGGGAACGGTGGGAGGATGGAGAGGATGATAGAAGGAATGCAGAATGAGAACGCAGACAGGAGTTTGGCTCGGAGATCGCCTTTTTTTTACAGCCTCGGCTGAAAAAAATGATGCCCGTGGAGAATTGGCCTGTCGGGTGTTTTACTTCACATGAGAAGAGAGAGAGAGAGAGCGATGTCGAATTTGTAGTACATGTTGCGCGTCTGAATGCTTTGCATTACGAACGTGTAGGACATCTGTCCTGCATGTTCCTGTCTCACCCCCGTCACAGCTCAACTTCAGTGGTGGAAAGTAACTACGTATGTGTGCTCAAGTGCTGTGCTTAAAGGAGACACACCATGAATTTCACTTTTTTTTATTTATTTTTTATTTTTTTGGCTCCCCAGTGTCTCTTGTACCCCAAAAAATATTTTCTTTTAACATTCAGTCATTCATTCTCATTTCAGAGATTTTCAGAATGGGCGTGTCTGAACAGGCCATCTCAGAATGGCAAGTTTGCTTACCTCACCAAACTTTCTGCCCATGTATTTTGACAGACAGAATTGCTCAGTACCGCAGTACAGCACCCCCCTAGCCAACTGGACGTTTTGGTATTGCAGCTGAAAGTGCTTTATAAGCCTGAGAGAATTGACTTGGGATGAGTATATCTGAGTGTTGATTTAGGCTCAAACCTTTTGAAAATGGTTTGAGGGACATACACCATATGATATTAAATATCAAATATTTTTTTTAAATTCATGGTGTGTCTCCTTTAAGTACAATTTGGACTTTGTACTTTACTTGAGTATTTCCAATTTTCAATATTTTAACTTCTACTCCACTTCATCGCGGAGGCAAATGTTGTACAATTATTTTAAAACTTTAGTTACTGTAGATTTTGATTATTATTACAAAACATTAACCACTTCGGCCCTGAAAATAGCAGCTCTATACGCGCATTGTGAGCTTGGAGATCAGCTATTTTCAAAAGATGTTTAAACATTTGAAAACATGAAATGGGTTTTGGTAAAAGTACTCAATGCTCATTATGACATTTTGATACCAATACTTTTGTACTTTTACTCAAGTCATTTTTTATTTCCTGACTTTAACTTGTAACAGAGTATTTCTACATTGCAGTATTGATACTTTTACTAAAAAAAATGTAGTACCTTTTTCAACCACTTCGCCTACAGTATGTCCTTAGACCCTCAATCAGGAAAGAATACAAAAAAAAACTTGGCAGGAAAAGAAGGGAAGAGACCCCCAGAAGCCTCGTAAAACAGAGGACCCCCTTAGAGAGAGGACGGGTGTGCAATAAATGCAGAGTACGGGCACTTTCCAAATGCAAAACAAACAAAAGAGCAACATTTGAACCACATGAACCCATTAGCATGCCTATTCTGGGGGCGTTATAATAGGCAAACAATCTGCAAAAGCTATTTTTGCCAAAGAGATTTGGTGTAGTGAGTAGCATAGGCCTATAGGGTTATGGGGTTAAATGTCCATGCTGGTAAAGTGGCAGTACTACTAGTAACAAGGTATACACAACAGTATTATCTTGATTTTAAATGAAACACAACAAGGGGTATCAAGAGTTCACATTGGCATAAAAATAATGGTGACATCTGATGCAGATCAACAGCGTATTGTATTTTCAGCCGAGGCAGTAGCGCTGCTTTCAGCACCTTTCTCTCTTTTGTGTTTTGTGTGGTTCATCATTAATTTATCTCGCTCGGATTATGACTCACGGGCCAAAGATGACAGGTTTATGTGTTCTTCCCCACATCAGCGCAGCATGAGAACTGCCGCAAAACAGAATGAGACCACCCGGAGTGCACTTTCGTTTTTTTTTGGACAGAAAATATCATTCTTGAATTATTAATAGCTCTGTACGAGAGGATAGTTCATCACGTTCACATCAAGTTGGGTTCTGAACATGACTGTGAAAGCCAAAAGGAAAAGCCTTATAAAAGAAAAACGGATTAGCCATCAGATTCACACCTCCAATTGCCACTGAGATAAAAGCAGATTATTTTTTAAAGCTGTGTTTGTTTGCACTTTGTACCCGACTTGTTCGTCCCATTTTTCATTCTTATCTGTGACCTCAAATGGTAAATGGGTAAAAGAGAGCGACTATATAGGACGCCAAAGCTGGCTTCTGGTAGCTGTTATTGTTAGTTAAACTGCAAAGTGATTGTGAGACAATCGCAAGGCTCTGTGTATGCGTGTATACTGTATGCGGTGTAAAGTAACTTAGTACATTTACTCAAGTACTGTAGCCTACTACTTAAGCAGGCCTACAATTTTGAGGTCTTTTTTTTATTTTACTGGAGCATTAACAATTTTCAGTACTTTTACTTCTACATCTGAGGCAAATATTGTACTTTTACTCCACTACAATTATCTGCAAACTTTAGTTACTAGTTACTTTGTTGAAACATTCATACACTCTGTAAAACATTAACCATTAACCACTTCAGCCCTATATATATATTTCGGCCATTTGAAAATAGCCGATCTACAAGCTCACAATGCGTCGCGATGCGACTCATTGTGAGCTTGTAGATCGGCTATTTTCAAATGATGTTTAAACATTTGAAAGCTTGAAATGGGACATTCTGCACAATGAGTACTTTCTACTTTTGGTACTTTAAGTACATTTTGATACCACTACTTTTGTGCTTTTACTCAAGTAAATTCATTTCTATGTTGCAGTATTGTTACTTTTACTTAAGTAAAATACATTAGTACTTTTTCCACCACTGACTGTACGCAACGATATCACCAAAGGAAAACATTGTCATTGTAACGTGTCTGCAAAGCACGTATGCGGGGAAATCTCGACTCTGGAACGCTGTTGCACCATCAGCAGTGGGGTCACGGCAGAGCGAGGCGCCAGCCGAGTGCCCGTACCCGTACTGAGCAGCGCCAAGGCTGCGCTGTCAACTCTGCACCAGTGCCCAGCGTTGCCAGATTTTGTGAGAGAAATACGCAACCAGGTCTAGGGAAACAAGCCCAAAAGAAGCGACTATTATAGGCCACATGAGCACTTCGGCCGTTTGAAAATAGCAGATCTACAAGCTCACAACGCGTCGCGTTGTGAGCTTGTAGATCTGCTATTGTCAAAAAATCATGAAATTAAATGTGGAAGATTTTGTAATATTTTTTGAAACATTTTAACAACACAAATCTGGTGAGAGCTCACCCTGGCACAAAACATTTTTCAGAAAGGGGTTGGGGGAAATAAATATTAATTTGGGGGTCCATGACATGAAAACATTTGAGAACCACTGGTTTAAATAATAATAATAACAAATTGGAAGCAAGCCCAAATAAGCAACTACACTTTAGAAATGAGCCAAAAAAAAACAGCAACTAACAATCAATATTTACTAGCAACTTTACAGGAAAACAAGCCCAACGTCGCTTATAATAAGTGGACATGGCAACGCTGCACTACACCATTGGAGTTGCATACACTTATCTATTTTGAAATTGCACACACTTTAGTGCTTGGTATAGAAATCTAGGATTGAGTCGACATGGTCCGTGTCATTGTTTTTCTTGGCAACCAGGATAATGTAAGTAGTCTCTCTGCCAACAATAACTCAGCACACTAGGTCATTGTCAAATCACAAGGCCATGACACTTTTTTTCTTGCCATTATTGATAGTTGCAGTGAAAAGAGACAGGAAACGGGGAGAGAGAGTTTGGGAGTGACATGCAGCAACGGTCTGGCCGGCATGGGAATCGAACCGGGGACTCGGTGTCAGGCATCAGAGCCTGAAATGTGGTACACACCTTAACCAGCTTGATTTAGATTTTGATTGGATTTTGGTGAAAGAAATATGAGTAAACATACAGTATATAACTTAAACCCAGGATATACGCCTAAAAGCATAATAAAACACTTGTTTCCAATGTGGTCCTGCAACAGAAAATACTAATAAATAGTCCAATTCATTGCATAGTACTAATACATTACATGCTGTAGCACGCAGCACGTCACATGAACTACAAAATACAAAACACTGAAGTAAAAAACACCTGAAATCCTTAAAAAAATATCAAACCAAACTAGCCTATAACGATTTATCGTAAATCGATTAAAATCGATTCAAGCTGGTGACAATTTAAATTGATTTAATAAAAAATGTATTGCAATGCAAAAAATGTCCCCAAAAAAAGAAGAAATACAGATCTTTGTAAGAGAATTGATTAAAAAAAAAGTTTTCAGTCATTTGCTACTGTATTGAAAAGAAGAAAATTGTAAAGAAAAATATATAGATTAAATATATTGGATTTGTGTAAGAGAAATAAAAAATATATATTATTGTTTAAAAAAAATCGTATCGTGAACCTAGTATCATGATTCGAATCGTATCGTGAGTTGAGTGAATCGTTATGCTTAAACCAAACCAACGGCACACCAAAACTTAACGTACTAGGTTTGACACAATTTACATACAATTATATATTAAAATGGTGCCGTGAATGGCAACCATGGTGAGTTATACCGTTGAATTGTTTCACCCGTGGGGTCGCCCCTGTTTTTGTTTTGGTTCTGTGTGTTTCTGTAACCTCCACCTGCCTGTAAGCTCTGTAGTGTTATGAGAATCGCAGGTTGCCATGGAAATGAGAGCCGGGGCGATTCACGCTCTTCTGTAGTGCCAACAAGAGAACTAAAAGCTCTGTGGACACACATCCCCATGTGACCCCCCCGGTTCTGGAGTACTTTGCCTGCTTCGGCTGTGATGAGAACAAAATTCCCCTCCAGGAGAGAAAGTCAAGTGTGTGTGTGTGTGTGTGTGTGTGTGTGTGTGTGTGTGTGTGTGTGCGTGTGCGTGTGAGAGTGAGTGACTACTTGTGAGGGCCTAATATCCCCACAAGTATAGTAGAATTGGAGAAATAGACATTGTGAGGACTACTTTTCTCACAAGAGACATGATGGTTTAAAATAAAAGTTAGGCTTATAGGAAAATATTCACATTAGGATTAGACATTTAGAGCAGGGGTCTTCAACAGGGGGTCCTCAGAGTTACTACAGGGGGTCCCGCCAAATCTTTGTGTGATGGGGAACATTGGCCGAAAATAGCAGATCTACAAGCATGTGGTGTGCTTGTAGATCGGCTATTTTCTGAGATTTGAAGTAGAGGGGGGAAAAAGAGCAGACCAAGTACAGAGCCAAGAGGTCAAGTTGACTTAATATTGAGGGTTTAACCTGAAAAAGGTTGAAGACCCCTGATTTAGAGCTTAGATTTAGGAGTTACACCAAATGTATACTTTAGTTTGGCGCTGCGTGGTGTCTCGCATCGATTGTATAAAATGTATAGCATTAATCAAATCGGCATCCTAAAATGTTGGTGTCCTCACAAACATAGTAATACAAACGTGTGTGCATGCGCGCGTGCGCGTGTGTGTGTGCGAATGTCCATTTGTTTAGTGTGTAGGCGACACTGATTGTGTGCCTGTCTGAGCACCCTCCGGGTGCTGTCGTCATAGTAACAAAGAGAGGAGAGACTGAGGAGGCGCGTGGACTGAAGGAGGCCCGCCGAAGCCGTGTATATACCTTCACAACACCATGTCCATTAACACCGCTGACAAGCCTATACCAGCCTTCAACGCAAGACGGGGATCTTTCCGTAATGGCGGGCGGGATATACTTATTTTGGGCTTGTTGAATACAGAAGGACTTGGCTCTGAGGGCCAGATTGACTGATAAAAAAGAAAACACATTAAACAGGCCTGGCCTGGAGTTATGCTTGTGATTTGACACACACTTTGCCTGTCATGGCAAAGTGCTCCTCTCTCCTTTAATGCGAGGCATATCAAAGGGATGATTGCGCCAAAATAACATCCAGTCCTTTGAAATCACAAACATTGTGACAACATATTTCGGATGCTAGTGTCTGAGTGTGTCTGAGTGTCTCATGGTCAGCTCTCGACACAGTTGGGACGCCGCCGGTTGTGATGGCTTGTATTTTACAAGACACATGTTTGTCTCTTTATGTAATCAGCTTTGTTTTGAGACTCTTGCGTTTGCTGTGATTTATGAGCAGTATTCCATCACCCAGCTTCATTTACCTCCAGTTGGACTTGTGCCCCTCCAAAATGATTCAGCAGTCATGTACGTCATTAATCTGTATTTTAATTTCAGCCTCACTGAATTAAACGTTTCTTTTCATTGTTGGTTGCGGGTTTCATGGTGCACAGGGCTCCACCATTAAAGGGATAGTTCACCCCCAAAATGAGTGTTTTTGTTTTTGTCGCATTCCTAAGCCAATAATTTTATGACTGGCAGCGGACCGGTAGGAGACACAAAGCAGACTCTTTGTGTCTCCTTCCGGAACCGCTGCCAGTCATAAAATTATTGGCTTATGCGACAAAAAGAAAAGAAACAAAAGAATATACTAATCGATAGAAAAAAATATGTATTTTTGGTGAACTATCCCTTTAACCACCTAAACCCTATACAGTACAGTTTGATGACCGCGGTCCCCCCAGGGCTATATCCTTGGCACCCCTCCTTTTTTCACGCTCAGAACAGGGACACTGTGGTTAAACAGCACCTTCCAAGCATTGCCTCACACGCAAAACTGCAATTAGCAGAAGGTGGCCCCATTCGCTGATTAGATCATTTACTGCTTCCTTAGTAAATCAGATCTGTTAATTGCATGCAGATTGCAAGCAGAAATTGCACCTTCCATGTATGCAAATCTGGCCCTGTCTGGTCTACTCTCTAGTCCTGTGATAAACTGAGCTATTTTCTTAACTCCGGCACTTTTTCTGTAATGGGTTCTTATCTCAAGTTTGGCTTGACCTTAGGAATGAGGGGAGAGTTTGGCCTTAATCCAAGCATTAGTGTTAAAGCATTATTGGTTTGATGCAAGCGCACGCACACACACACACACACACACACACACACACACACGGACGGACGGACGGACGGACGGACGGACGGACGGACGGACGATTGTAGATTGGCTATTAAAAAACAACAATTCATACATTTTGAACTTATGAAATGGGACATTCTGCACAATGAGTAGTTTTACTTTTGATACTTTAAGTATATGTTTGATATTCTTCCATCACCGCACGCACGCACACACACACACACACACACACACACACACACACACACAATCAAGGGCACTGCTGTGTCAAAACTGAGAGGAAAAATGATTGTGTTGATTGTGAGTCATGAGATAGTGTTGAACGTCCTACCGGCTATTATAGCCTATATGGTTCACAGCCAATAGCTTTAGTGAAGTCCCTACTAGACACTGTTTATAGGCCAAACCTGCTCCAAAGCCACCGTCAGGTGACATTGGGCACTCATCGGCATTCTAAATCATGTCACCGTGAGCCCCATGACACCATGGAACAGGCCACCATGATTTACAACGGACGACACAGTGCTCAATAAGTAACACAAATATACGACGTGCTTTTCCGGAGGAACAGGTTTTCAGCTTGTAGCTGTTCTTCCTGTTGAGAGATTCACACCCGCGCACGCACGCACGCACGCACGAACGCACGCACGCACGCACGCACACACGCACGCACGCACACACGCACGCACGCACTCTTTCTGCGGACTACGACTCCTATTATCAACCTATATTGTCTATTTCTCAATTTCTACTTGTATGGGTGACATTTGACCCGCACAAGTATAGTCACGCACGAGCGTGCGCGCACACACACACTCACACTCACACACTCCTCATCTCTAACCCAAAAGCAGCTTCCTCTCGCTCCGGGCGCCATGCGTAAATCAATAACCCCCGCTAAACACCTTGAAAACCCAACAGGGCTCCACTTGGATCGAGCTTTTCTCAGGGTTTATTTTGTTTTTCTTTTTGCGAGATGAGAGAGTAAATTCTTCCATCTTTACAAAACTACGAAAAATGTGTTTTTTAGGTCATGCAGAGCTCTGGGGGGATGTTTGAGCAAAGGTTAGCCCACGCCCACTCCCGCTCTGTCTGTGTGAGGTGCATTTTAGGAATGTGTGTGTGTGTGTGTGTGTGTGTGTGTGTGTGTGTGTGTGTGTGTGTGATTACATATAGGCCATTGGTCGGGGCCATTGGTCCTTGGCCACCAAAGGACCCCAACGCGTTGTGAGCTTGTACAGTAGATTGGCTATTTTCAAATAGCCGGAATATATATAGACCAAGACCTGGAACGCATCTGTGTCACTTTAGATTTATTTGGCTATTCAAAAATAGCAGATCTACAAGCTCATAGCGTGGCACCGAGTGCCGCGCTATGAGCTTGTAGATCTGTTATTTTTGAAAAATCTTTTTTTTTTTTTCAAAAAACTGTTAGGATTTAGAATTCTTTAAAGAATCGCCTCAGGTCTTAACGGTACGCCAAATGGCCAGTCCGCCCCTGGGAGTAGAAGTAAAAGTAGTACATTGGAAATACTACACCAAAGTGAAAAAAAAACTAACCTCAAAATTGTAGTAAATGTACTTATTTACTCGACCACCTACCACTGCTGGTTGGTCTCAGCTTTTTTTCTATGATGCAAGAAGCGGGGAAGGGAAAAAAGCTTGGGAAGTACTGCCATAGGCATTTTTATTTTTGTGGAGAGCGCCGCACTTGTGCATTCTGCATGCAAATGTTGCTCTTTAACCTCGGAACGACACCTAAATAAGGACACTGAGTGCTCTGGTAATGAGTTTACTCACACAGTTCAGGGTGAGAGAGCGAGGGATGAAGATGAGACGCCTGGGGGAGGTAAGGGGTCCCTACATAATTCATTAGCAACTGATGATATTAAATACCCCCCCCCCCACCCCCTCACCCCCACCGGCTCCACATGTAATAATACATGAAACGTCAATTTTTTATAAGTCACCCCCCCCCCCACTTCTACTACGCTAAATCAATCACCGTCCCAGAGTCGATAAGTTTAATTTCAGTGTATTTATTTTTTTCGAGCTTTGTAACATAGTAAGCATTTAATCTTAGTTATAATTATTGCGCAGCTGTCAAGCGAGGAGGGTTGTTTACAGCGCTGGTCCAAAGTCTACTGCAGTCAAAACCTTAACATTTTAATTATAACGTAACCTTGGAGAAATTGTTTTTCTTTGTGATGCTGATGAATAGGAACTTAAAGGTTTCATGACATGCTGGTTTTACAAAACATTAAAAAGTCTTTATCCTGGTCCTTCAAACACAAAATGCATTTCAAGGTTTTAACTGAAAAATCCACTCCAGTGAGCCATGTCAGGTTTTTTTCTTTCTGTGTTCTGAGGCCTTTTCAGCTGCGATGAAAAAAAAAAAACTTTTTCCTGCGTGTGTCGGTGTTGAGGAATTTTGCCTGTCAATCATCGCCTCTGCTCCCCCCCCCCCCCCCCCCCCCCCAAAGGAGATTGATAGGGGAGGGGAGGGGCAGGGAGGAAAGGGGGCGGGATTGATGGACTGTGACATCAACGTCCAAGGGCAAATCACAGCACTTTTCTGACCTAATTATTCAGAAGGTCCCCAGACAATCCATTGAATGTTCAAAGTTCCTTTTTTGGGGGTGTAATTGAGGTCAGAAAAAAAACCCAAAAAACGAAAAAAATAAGAATTTTAGTGATAAAATAACCTTGGGGAAAAATTGGTTTCCTTTGTGATGCTGATAAATAGGAACTTAAAGTACACTATGTTCCATTGATACAGGCCGGAACACAATCGATTGATTGATCCCGAAAATAAACTCTGAAAATGCAAGAGAGCGCCCGTGCATTTTCAGGCGCCCGTGCACACCCCCTCTGACCACTTAACACGGCAGCATTATGGGCCGTGAACTGCTCTACTTTAAAAAAGGGCAGGATGGCAGGGGGGGGGGTAGGGGGGGGTGCAGTGAGATATGTGAGATATATGGAGATGTGTGATTTCGAAGGAAGGAAATGACACGCGCCGTCCCGCCCTGAGGCTGCTGAAATATGCATGGCTCTACCAGAGATCCTTGAGTGCGTTCTCCTGTAAGGGCCTTGAAAGCGTCATGCACTTCCGTTGTGACGCGCACGCACACACACACACACACACACACACACACACACACACACACACACGCACACACGCACACACATGCACACACGCACACACACTCCAGAATTAGCAACACTTGGTCTGTCACTGTCTCAGACCAGACGCGAGCTGTTACTTCTACAAAGTGTGATTTCTTTGTGTGTGTGTGTGTGTGTGTGTGTGTGTGTGTGTGTGTGTGTGTGTGTGTGTGTGTGTGTGTGTGTGTGTGTGTGTGTGTGTGTGTGTGTGTGTGTGTGTGTGTGTGTGTGTGTGTGTGTGTGTGTGTGTGTGTGTGTGTGTGTGTGTGATGTGTCCCCTTATATAGGCTACCTACCATGGGGCCATTTACATTAGCGTTTGTGACATATGCCATATGACTGTGTGTGCATGCATGTGTGTGTATGTACTGTGTGAGTGGGATTAGACCTACTACTTTATGTAGGTCTGCATTCATGCGTGTCGGAGGTGTGTGTGTGTGGGGCCATCTGCAAGTGCCAGCGTAAGTTTGAGACAAAGAGAGAGTCGGTGCTCACCAGTGTGTGTGTGTGTGCTGTGGTTGAAAAAGTACTCACATTTTTTATTTAAGTAAAAGTATCAATACTATCAATATAGAAATACTCTGTTACAAGTAAAAGTCCGGAATTCTACATTTACTTGAGTAAAAATACAAAAGTATTGGTATCAAAATGTACTTAAAGTACCAAAAGTAGAAAGTACTCATTATGCAGAATGTCCCATTTCTCAACTTTTCTCAATGATGCAACGCATTGTGAGCTTGTAGATCGGCTATTTTCAAATGGCCGAAATGTGTATAGGGTTGAAGTGGGTAATGTTGTTTTGTAATAATAATGAAAATCTACAAAGTAGGCCTAACTAGTAACGTGTGTGTGTGTGTGTGTGTGTGTGTGTGTGTGTGTGTGTGTGTGTGTGTGTGTGTGTGTGTGTGTGTGTGTGTGTGTGTGTGTGTGTGTGTGTGTGTGTGTGTGTGTGTGTGTGTGTGTGTGTGTGTGTGCGTGCACGTGTGTGCGTGCCAGTGTGGCCTGGTTTAAAAATAGTAACCTCCGTGTCTGTCTGTCCCTGTCGCTGCCCAGCAGTTGCAACGCGTTGCATATTTTAGAGACCCCGGGTGCTGTCAGTTGGCCCACTTCTCACCAGCACTGACAGGTATAATAGTGTCAGGTGTGCTGCCTCGCCTTATCTTTCTCTCCGGATAAATATGCAGGGCAAAAAGAAAAAGCATGTTGTGCAGGCATACACACTGCACACCACTGCTTCTCAAACTTTTTCTTTTCAAGGGCCCCTCGTGACAGTGCCTGACTACTGCCATATACAGTATGCCTTACATGTGCCACGGTAAGCCAATTATGTCATTGTCCACAGCGATGACATTCAAAATGATGAGCAAATGACGGGACAACGGTGAAATCAATTATGCCGAGGCGTAATGGCCCCTTCCTTATCAGCTGACAACTCTGTTTATGCATAATTGGCTCATGATGATGGCAGCCCGGCATCCTTATCGAGGGCATCTCTGCACACATACAGTATCATTATCTGCAACATGTAACTGTCTTTTTTTCTTTTTTACGCCTCACAGTGCAGTCTACAGGGCGTTAGATACTGTAAGGTAATCTGTTCCCAGATCAGCTGCGTTTGAATGCGCTGCTGTGCTTGTCTGATAACGGCCTATATCGGTCTCGCTGTAAATTTCTACCTTCTAGTCTAGATCAGTGGTTTCTCAAACTTTTTCCGGTCAAGGACCCCCTACAATTATATGTATATGGCCGCGGGCCCCAAAAAATCAAATATTTGCCCAGAATTTCACATTTTTTTCAAAAATAAATAAACATGTGTTAAGTGGTCGGCAAAGAAAATAATTTCAAGGCAACTCCGTATTTGATGAAAAAATATATAGGATTTATTTTGAGCAAGGCATCATGTTATGACCAACGCGTGTCGACCTAGAAGGTCTTTATCAGGGTCTGTCTAGAAGACACTAGACATACTGTACCCTGATGATGACCGTCTAGGCCTTGGAATTCTGTTCTTTACAAGTCTGCAGTCTACGCCATTTGGGAGTTAAGCAGTTCTTCTTTGAAAACCCTTTTTTTGTTCATATGTTCCTACCTGTATCACCAAAGAGCACCTATCTATCAGAGCCACTGACTTCTTTTTTTCTCTTTGTAAAGGATGAGAACAGAGCTTCGTGTTTTTTCTGCTGTTTAATTTACGTGTGTGTGTGTGTGTGTGTGTGTGTGTGTGTGTGTGTGCGCGCGTGTGCGTGCACGTTTGGTGGCTAGTTTCCATTTCCATCAGTCTGTTCTCACATTTCTAATAGCCTATCTGCAGCTGGTGGTGAAATGAGTCAAATGGAATTCACCATTTAAAAATAACTCAACATTCATTAAAATGGCGCACTCTGTCGAGTCTCTCTGAAGTGAGAGGACGTCGGCCCTAGGACAGGAGGGGGGTGTGGGGGGGGGCGGAGGGCGCTCGTCTACAAGCGGGGGGCCCTTGTCTTACAAATCTCCAGGCCTCTGCAGCGAGCGGCTGCTGCTATAGTACTTAAGCCTTTCACACCTAAGGCCGACCTGATTAGGTCACCTCCGCCATGTTCACATTCACACTGCTGCACTCCCGTTTATTAGCTAATAGGCTTAGCTCTCCTGTGGGGGTTCGGACACGTTGGATCAGCATGTTAGCCAGCGAGTGAACCTGCTCTCTCTCTCCCTCTCTCTCGCTTATTATCTCTGCCTCATTTCCCTATATATCCCCCTCACCTCTCTCTCTCTCTCTCTCTCTCTCTCTCTCTCTCTCTCTCTCTCTCTCTCTCTCTCTCTCTCTCTCTCTCACACTCTCACTAGGGCTGTCACGATTACAGATTTAAGTTGACGATTAATTGTCACACAAATAATTGCGATTAACGATTTATTTGTGGTCTTGGTATTGAATATTGGAACATGTGAATGAGAAAGTTATTTCTGTTTGCCTTTTAGGCTTCGTAGTCAAAACATTGCACAGGGCAGATATGACAAATAACTGGAATATATAAAGACATCACTGACATATTTAATAATTGCATACTTTCAAAAAATATAGCGGAAATAGATGATCTACAAGCTTACACTTTGTGACGTGTTGTAAGCTTGTAGATCAGCTATTTCTGCTATTTTTAACCTTTTCCAACTTGGAAAACGATTATGACTATTATGCAAAATAATTGCGATTATCTCAAATATTAGGCGATTATGTAATAATTGTGACAAGCCTATACACTCTCTCTCTCTCTCTCTCTCTCTCTCTCTCTCTCTCTCTCTCTCTCTCTCTCTCTCTCTCTCTCTCTCTCTCTTGTATTCTCTGATTCATTGTGGCTGACTGGACTGAGTGCCAGCTTGAAGAATCATCCCAAGGGGGCCAAATTGGATAAAAAGCATCCGTAAATAACAATCCTAAATGTTTAGACTTGAGCTGACGATCCGTTTGAGATGAGCGGAGAAGCAGGAGTTCAACGCGGGGTTGCGAGTCCAGTTAGAGATCTGAGGGAACTCGTATATGATTAATTCATGCCGACGTTATCCCGCACTTTGACTGACAAATCTCGCTTTGTGCACGTCTCTCTTTTTTATAGGCTCGTGTATTTCTTTTTTTCTCGGTCCATAACTGCGAGGCCACAGATACGTTTGATTTGATTCAGATGCTAGAAACCTTCACGAGACATTTGAGGGTTAAAAGACAATCGATGATAAAAAACACAATAATGTCAGAGACTCGTGTTTGTTTATGTGTTTGTGTGTGTATAGCCAAAATGCTCTCGGTAAAGGGAAAATGATAGAAAGACATGAATGCCAAAGGCCACTTCAGGGGAGGTTGTTGTGGTCTAAAAGGCTACTCTCGGTTGGGGAGAAGGAAAGAAAAGTAGGAAAAGACAGAAAGAAAGCATGTCAGAGACAACAAAGACGTACACTATGAATAATACAGTCAATGAAATAATCATGCCATGCGATTTACATCGCATACAGTAGCACATGGGTTCTCAAAGTGGGGTTTGGGGACCCCCAGGGGTCCTTGAGGGATTTACAGGGGTCCCCAGCTAAATGATAGATAGTTAGGAACCAAATGGACCCTTATGGGTCTGTAACTCTGAGATTGTACAAATGGAACCAAATGGACCCTATCGGTTCCATTTGTACACTCTCAGAGTTAAATTAACACTGATGTTACTATAAAAATTGGGGTCCCAGAGATAGAAATGCCATTAAATGGGGGTCCGTAGCCTAATGCATGTCAAACTGGGGGTCCTTGAAAAAAATAAATGGTTGAGAATCACAGCTAAAGACATAAAAATCTTCTCTTATGGGGGTCCCTGGCATATCTTTTCATATGGCATATCTTTTCAAATGGGGGTCCGCGGGCTAATAATTGTCAATTTGGGGATCCTTGACATGAAAAGGTTGGAGAATCAACTGGCATAGCAAATGGAATACGGTACCATGTGTACTATGCGCTATCACAATAAAAATAAGACTATAAAGTATAGGATCAAAACCTGCACCTGTCTCCTTTATGCTCAATCCATATCCTTTCCCCTTTAATTGTGACACAGACACACACACACACACACACACACACACACACACACACACACACACACACACACACACACACACACACACACACACACACACACACACACACACACAGAGATCGCGAAGGGCACGTTTTATGGCTCCTTCCCCGATGTTGGGTGTCGGCCATAAAAGCAGACAGCATCATCGCTGACTTATCACAGGCAATATAAACATAATAACTCCGCTGGGACGCAGCATTAGACTGTAATTGACCCATCGTCATCTGCAAAATTGGGCCCATCAACCCAGCTGATCCGTGGCGGCGCCTTTTGGTCCGGGCGACGAATGGAGCTCGCACCATCGCGAGTGTGACACCACTGAAACCTAGCCACCTGTATTCTAATTGTTGCTATTTAGGGCCGTCCCGATAATGAAATGTTACTTGACGGTTAATTGTCTTATAGCTAATTGAGATCAGTGATTTAATTGAGTTTTTGGCAATGAATACGACTTGTAAACAAAACGTGCACAGGGCAGATATGTCATATAGCTTAAACATGCAAAGAAATGAACGGTACCAGTAATAACAACATATGGCCAAAATAAGCCATATTGTAATGTTGTACTTTCAAAAATCTTTTAAAATAGTGGAAATAGACAATCTACAAGCTCACAACGCCTCACATCTCGAAGCGTGTAGATCTGCTATTTTAGCTATTTTTGAAAATATTTTCCAACTTTTTCAATGTATACTAATGATTCTGACGATGACGCAAAATAAATTGCGATTATTTCAAATAATTGTAATCATGAGCGATTACGTAATAATTGTGACACGCCTAGTTGCTCGTGGCAGTCATTACAGCAGTGGAGCATAGCATTAGTAAGCAATGTGTGTTATCAATGTTTGCCCTATTTTGAGATTTCTTTGAATAATGCTTATGAGATTGAGAGAGCCGGAACGCTAGCGAATAGCTCAAGGGAGGCAAGGAATACCTTTTTTTTCTCTCTCTTTCTCTTTGTGCTAACTGGTAACGGGAGAGTATCATGGAAGCCCATTTCCGTTGCTGAATAAAATTAGCTAAAAGTGCCTGAAGTTTCTGGCAATTACGACCTCATACCTCAGCATTCATGGTTTGTCTTTTTCCCTGCAGTTACGATTTCATATCATAATTCTGCGGGGAGGGCTCTCACAGACGTGAGACTGGGGATAAATAAAGAAAAGCCCTCATAATTCTGAAAAAAAGAAAGTCACAGTAGTAGTAATAGCTATAGCGATGAGCTTCCTGGTTTGTCCTGCAGTAGAAGGGGTGGTGGAGACGCGCTGATGAAAGGCGTTGTGTGTTTAGAGTCCCCGCAGACGAGCATTGCACGCTGCCGGCGGGGAGAAACAAGGGGAAGGAAGAACAAACACAGACGCACTGTAAAACATTCCCGCGCACATTCACTCCTCCGCGATAAATAGCCCAGTAAGCCCACATAATGTACACACACACACACACACACACACACACACACACACACACACACACACACACACACACACACACACACACACACACACACACACACACACACACAGTGGTGTAAAGTATTTCCCATGTTCAGTACTTTTACTTCTACTCCACTACATCTCTGAAGCAAATATTGTACTTTTACTACACTACAATTATATGAAAACGTATGATATTATGAAACATACATTAACCACTTTAGCCCTATTTTTTACCTAGGCTATTTGAAAATAGCCGATCTACAAGCTCACAATGCTTCGCATCGCGACGCGTTGTGAGCTTGTAGATCTGCTATTTTCCAAACATTTTAGTACTTTTACTTTTGGTACTTTAAGTATGTGGTATTGGTACTTCTACTTAAGTAAAATATCTGAGTACTTCTTCCACCACTGCACGCACACACGCACGCGCGCGCACACACACACACACACACACACACACACACACACACACACACACACACACACACAGCCCCACACACACACACACACACACACACACACACACACACACACACACACACACACAGCCACACGCACACAGAGTAACAGCTCCGTGAAGTTTCGCAAGAGATTGAAATATTATTGCTTTTCACGCCTTGATGATTTGAGGAGAAGTCCAAAAAACTATTTAATTAGCACCCATCAGTTCCTCTGCCCCTCTGGTGTGACTGTGACTCAGTGTCCTTTGTGTTCAGAAAGAGGGAGAGAATGAGAGCTCAGACACACTCACTAGAGAGGAACTGCCTGCAACGCAGAGGCCATTAATCCAATGTCATATATTCCTTTGGCAATCATTAAGCTTTGCTCATTCATGTAGGGCAGAAATATTGGAGAGATATACTGCATATGAGCTATAGGTTTATGTTTTTTTTTTTTTTTTAGCTTTTTGCATTGAGATTAGGCTATTCAATTCCAAAAATGACCGATCTACAAGCTCACAACGCTTTGGAATTTGAGCTTGCGGATCGGCTATTTTCAAATCATGTCTTTTCCCCGAAAAAAAATAAAGAATAGTAATAATTTGCTAGAAAAACGTAAAAAAAAAAAGAATCTTGAAAAACTGAACATTTCATAAATGATGGAAAAACTGTGATCGGTATGCCCATAGCGACAGGCTGAAATTTGCTGTGTATTTTTTCATCATCCTTACTGCACCAATCCCCCTTACATTGTGCAATATTTCCGCAGCCAAACAGAGACTAGTGCTACATCATATAGCACTATTCATTATTCATACATCGGCCCTATAAATCACCTGAGTGGGGCACGGCCAATATTGCTGCACAAGCGGCATTGGGAGCTGTCCTCATATCTTCTCGGCCGAAGAAAAAAGGCTTTCATTGTCCGTGATGCCGTTGGCTTATGTAAGCAGTAGCCGGCCGGCCGGGCCCCGGACCTGTGTGCTTAAAGAACGAGAGAACCCTGGCGATTTGAAATTGATATTGCGCAGTGTAGGAGGGAGGGAGAGAGAGAGAGAGAGAGAGAGAGAGAGAGAGAGAGAGACATACAGACAGACACAGAGAGATGGGGTTGGGAGGAAAGATAGTGAAATGCAGGAAAGATAGTGAAATGCCTCTAAAAAAGTTGGACATTGCGTGTGCGTGTGTGTGTGCGTGCACAAGAGTGAGTGACCCATCGCCTTTTTGTCCTTGTCATTTGGCAACCCCTATGTCTCTCTCATTTTGGCGCACACCTTCTTGCCAAACCTATCCAGTTGCCCACTATCAGGCCATGCAGCTGGGGCTATACTGTAGCATTGTGACAACCCCCCCCCCAGGGCTAACCCTTGAGTATTAGGGGACAGACTGTATAGGCGCTGTGGATGAGCCCTCATAATGTTACCCAGATACTAGCCAGGAGAATCACTGCAGTTTGGCCAACTTACTACTAAAAAAAGATATTGTTACTGTCGGGCAGAAACCCTGTATCTCCATATTTCAACTTTTTATGTTTTTTTCATAAATCAATGCCCTATACCTCGTCACTCTACAGTGTCACACAAAAGTAGTTTGTGTGCTATTTTTTTATTTATTATTATTTTTTAAGTGAAAGTGGTTAAGTCTGTCTGTGGGTTTTATATAAATATTGAACCAATGAAAACTGTTATGAAGAGCTTGTGTGTAAATAATAACTAAAGTGGATCCAGGGTACACATGGTTCGTTCTGTCCTTCTCCTGAAAAGCGAACCGTTTTGGACATGCAAGCTTTCCAATCGGACAGCAAACATATCCACGTTTCGCCCTCCCGGTTCATCCCAGCCCTGCTGCATCAGTCCAGCCCCCCCCCCCCCCCCCTCAGAGGACTTAGGCCTACCTACGTATGTGTGCTATATAGTATATCGTCGCTGTCGGACAGAAACCTTGTATCTCCGTAGTCAAAGTTTTTGTGTTCGTTCGTAAATGAACGCCCTGCTTGATCGCACCACAGCGTCACGCCAAAGCACCGAAAGTAGCAGATCCGCAAGCTCGAAACGCGGCGCGAAACGACGCGTTTCGAGCTTGACGATCTGCTACATTCGCTACATTTTGGACATACGAGGTCTCCACCCGACGGAGACCATGTAATATATCCTCCACAACCCCACACACCTGCATGTGGGTCACACACACTTTGTAATACACATGCCGGGGGTCGTGTATATGTGCGTCTCTCTGACTCATTTGTTAGCTTGCGCGTATACCACATAAAGTGTACACATATAGCACAGGGCTCAGAGATACGAGCCATCTAACCACTTAAAGCATGCGTACTCGGTTGTGTGTCAATTAGAGAAAAATAGACGATCTAACACTACAACCTTGCGTGTTGCGGGGCACATGTGTAGTACCAACACAGTCTCACTCCGAAGAAGGCACATGTTGCCTTTTTGCCAGAACCCCAGGAAGGCAGTATGTGTCGTCCAAGTCCGCCCCCGACGATAATATGCGCCTTCCAGGGTCACTCATAGACATTCATAGAATTCCTCAAAAGGCAGCCTGCGCCTTCTTAGGCGTTCCATTGATAATACATTGGAATTCCTCAAAAGGCAGCCTGTGCCTTCTTAGTCGTTCCATTGATAATACATTGGACTGACACACAACCTGAGCTAAGAGACTTGGTTGAAATGCACCAGAGCACACCACCCACAAAAACCTGACAACAATATTCTGAGCATTTCCATATTATTTTGGTAATTTTTCGATGAGTATTTGTTGAGAACGGGACATTTCTTTGACTTTTCCAAGCCCCTGACGTCATTTCAGATTACTTCCGCATTCCGTCACGGGCGTCATGGCTGAACTTCAGCCTTTTTTTGCATTATTTCCATTACACTCGGTACATCTACATTAACGTTCAAATCTCAAATATAAAGTGCTCACTTAATGGCCACGGATGTTAACATTCTGTACGGGTCCTTAAAAATACATGTATCTTTTGTATTGTTCAATAAAAAAGCATTTAAATCCGATTGGTGGCCATTTTCTTCATGCTTTTACTACCTGACCCTATCGGTTGGAAGGTGTATTGCACTCTGATACTTTATAACTCTGTGAGAAAATGGCAGCCAATCGGATTAAAATGCTTTTTATTGAACAACACGGAATATACGGGTATTTTTGAGGGACCGTATATAATTTTAACGTCCGTGGCCATAGGTTAAGCACTTTATAGTTGAAATCGAAACGTTTATGTAGATGTACGGGCCGTAAATGGAAAAAGTGCAAACATCAGGTTGAAGTTTCGTCATGACTGTCATGATATGATGTTTCAGGGCTACTTATCTATCTATCTATCTATCTATCTATCTATCATTATTATTATTATTATTATTATTATTATTATTATTATTATTATTAGGCCTATTATAATAACTAGCAAT
Organism: Gymnoscopelus microlampas; assembly: GCF_963454915.1. Lineage (NCBI taxonomy): Eukaryota > Metazoa > Chordata > Actinopteri > Myctophiformes > Myctophidae > Gymnoscopelus > Gymnoscopelus microlampas. The sequence continues at coordinate 31,296,204 of NC_139956.1, read as the reverse complement.
AATGAATTGTGCTTATAGCATTTCAAATGTTTAACACTGGGGTTCACAATCACCTTTTTGAATGTTGTTGATGCTGTTAATATATCCCGAATAATAATAATAATAATGGTAATAATAATAATAATAATAATAATAATAATAATAATAATAATAATAATAATAATGATCAATAAATAATTGTGCTTTAAGATCATTTAAAATGTTAAATGCAGTTGTTGTTTTTTGTTGATGACCAGGCCTGCACAACCTTGAAATAGCCTACTTGCCATATTAAACGTATTTCTAATTAAAATATATATTATCTAACTCTTAACCGCTAATTCCTGGTGCATACTAGAATACGCCCACTACATCCGGTCTAGTGGATACGTTTCCGTATCCGCTAGACTAGACCGGATATTTACCACTTCTGCACAGTGCAGTGCACACAGCTGTTGTTACTTCGTCTCAGGGTAAGTGTCCGTTCATTGCATTTATAAGATATACATCGTTAAATATACACCACAAAATGATAGAACCAGGCCATGGTGTCATTGTTCACATGTTAGTATGTAGCAAGTTGTTTGATCTGACTGGACAAGTGAAAGACTAGACTGCTTTGTGTGGTTGTACATTGCTAAGAAGCTAACCAGCTATTAAGCCAAAACAACGCTTCGCACTACGATGCACCAGTAAATCCCGTACTTTTCCTGTACAAATGCAACATTTACGGTGCTTACCCGGTTGCCCCAAATGTTAACTAGCAGTCCGGAGTCTTTGTGCAATGTATTTTTCAATAAAGAAGTGTTTTAATCCCGTCTGTGGCCGAACGCCACCCCCCCCCCTCGTTTATTCCCGTTTACATTGAGTGTAATTCCGGCTTTGACCTGATGCGCCCCGTCACTATCGCCATTGGCAACTTCCAACAGAATCGTCCACAGACGGGATTAAAACACTTCTTTATTGATACTTACGGTCTAATACATTGCACAGAGACTCCGAACCGCTTATTAACATTTAGGGCGACCGGGTAAGCACCATATCATATGTTTTGTACATGTACGGGCTTTAATGGTGAATGTCCAGTATTGAAAGTCAGCTATTTTGAATTAAAACGGAATGCAATATTGTAGGGCAGGGGTCTTCAACCTTTTCATGCCAAGGACCCCCTTAACTGAGAGAGAGATGAAGCAGGGACCCCCTAACTGAGAGAGCTATGAAGCAGGGACCCCCACTATATATTTCATACAGTTGTTGTGTTGCAGATTAAAGCTTTTCATAGATGTTGGATTCATGTTAATGTTTATTTTCAGACATTTAACCACCTAAACCGCCAATACTTTCACTCTGTACTTGGTCTGCTCTTTTTACCCCTCTTTGCCAGAAATAGCAGATCTACAAGCTCACAACTCCTCGCAGCGTGAGGCGTTGTGAGCTTGTAGATCTGCTATTTTCGGCTAAAGTTGTCCTTAGATGTTGGATTCAGGTTAATGTGTATTTTCAGACATTTAACCACTTAAACCGCCAATACTTTCACTCTGTACTTGGTCTGCCATTTTTGGGGCGGTGTAGCCGCCCCCTATAAGTGAGTTTTGGACACCGACCAAAAGATTTGTATACCACCTAACCCTTCCATTGTTAATGCAAATCGATACTTTTGCAAAGTCAGCAAATCACATTACAGCTAGTGTCATCACCACTAATTGTAATGTGATTGGCTGACTTTGCAAATTCAGGACTGTGATTGGCTAGCGAAACACATGACACATCTGGACAGCAGTATGGACTTTAAAAAAAGTCATCTATCCTTTTTTTAAAGTGAGTCATGTTGTGATGACCACACACCGCCCACTTCACTCTGGGTGTGATTTTTTTCCCCTCTTTGCCAAAAATAGCAGATCTACAAGCTCACAACTCCTCGCAGCGTGAGGCGTTGTGAGCTTGTAGATCTGCTATTTTCGGCTAAAGTTGTCCTTAGAATAGGGATGCTAGGGTTCAAGTGGTTAATGTAAAAAACAATGATCCTATCACACAGAGATTTGGCGGACCCCCTGTAGCAACTCTGAGGACCCCCAAGGGGTCCCGGACCCCCTGTTGAAGACCTATGAAACTGATAAATATGTTATGTGTGTCCCATTAATCTTCCTTAACCTTAAATACTGTTTGTTTGTTGTTCTATTTATAGTGGCTCATAGGAATAGACTACGTGACAACCAGGAATAGTTTGGTGACCACCGGAGAGACGGGTGACAGCGGGAATGTAGACGGCATCCGGGAGCAGTATGGGTTGGTGCCCCAGCCTGTGTCTTCCGTGAGGAAGAAGCCCAACAAATCCACGGTGAGGCCTTTAAGGAGGGCCATTCAAGCAATCCGCAGTACCACCACGGGCCAAGAAACCATCACACCAGAATGAAATGTTTGGATTGGGGGTGTCTGGTGCAACGCTCAGGTCCTGGACCTGGTGAGACGCACCAGGAGGAGGAGCCCGGCCAGGATGCCATCCACAGAACCTAGCCCCTCCACGTGCAGAGCCTCTCTTCTCCCCCAGTCTCGGCAGAGTGGTTCCGGACAAGCGGATTGAGTGCCCTGCGATACTGTAAAATGTTTTTTTTACAGACTGTTTCCCATATATTGGATTACCTCCGTTCGTGTGGATTATTTATACCCCTATTCGTTGATATACATTGTGGATTTGAACTTTAGTCGGCCATATGCATGCACTGGACATGTGGACCTGCACTGGACATGTGGACCTGCACCTTATGTCTAACCTCATGTACATCATCCCTGCTGCCATTTTATTCTATGTGAAGATAAGATTGATTCATCTCATGTCTATAATGCGTTCAATAGTGGTTAGTAATACCTTGGGACCACTATTGACAGTGGCTTGACCTTTAACGACAACACACAGGCCATCTTCGCAAAGTGCCAGCAGCGGACCTACCTCCTACGGAGGCTGAGACGCATGGATATTGCCCCTCCCATCCTTCACAGCTTTTACATCTGCCATGTAGAAGGCCTCCTTACCTTCTCTTTCCTGGCTTGGTACGGGGGGCTCTCACAGACCAACAAGGCTAAGCTGCGGAGGGTGACCACCTCTAAGCTCTGTGGGGTGCTGTGATCTGCCCGTCAGCATCTCTGTGACCAGAGGACAGTGACGAAAGCAGGGAAGATCGCGAGAGACCCTAGGGCAGTGCCAGTTTCATCCCCTCTGCCGTTGGGCTCCTTAATAAACACAAACCCCCTAACACCTGATCCACCTCACCTGGTCGAACTGGACTTGCTTGCTAGCCCCCCCCCCACGCACACGTGAAGTCATACACAAACACATTCTGCATGCTCCACAAGTGTGGAGAGGACATTGCTATCTTTTAAATTTAGAATTGTATCTTTTATAGAACTGAAGTACTTTGCTAGGTGTTTTTAATTGTGGTGTATATTTATGTATTGTCTTGTCTTGAATGTATGCATTGATCTGAGCAAAACAATTTTCCCTTGTGGATAATGAAGACATCTAATCTAATCTAATCATTATTAGCATACTTATAATGCCATATGATCTTCTTTATAATCCTGTATAATTATAGTCATAAGAACTAATACATACTCATAATGCTTTATAACAATAAGCATGTGACATTATACAGCATTCTATAAGGACTTATACGGTCAAGTATAAATGCAATGTTATATGCTTGTAGCACTATATTTATAATTACATTATAAATAAGTATAAGCACTCCTAGTGTAATCAGAACACAGTAGTCATATGGTCAAGTATCATGATACTTTATAATTACTGGTCACTCCCTGACTTTTTTTCCTTTGACCACGATCATCATCATAGGCTTACTATAGTTCATTGTGTATTCTTAGATACAGATGCTGAGTGATTATTATACTATGGAGACTTCTTCGGCATGCACATCGGCTATTTTTGCAATGTTTTAGTTAAAAGAGAAATAAAAAAGAAAATCTATGTCCATCACAATATTTGGTCCAATGTGTTATGTATGCATGTATGTTTATCTAAACTGTTTGTTCACAAATGACACGTATGTTATTTAGATTGCATCTGGTTTGGCAGTTTACCTGTATCTTTTGAACGATTAACTTTGTCCTGCGATTTGGTGAAATAAAAATACTTCTTTTTGAATTTGATTGGAGTGATTTGAATAACAATGCCCTTATTAAACATTACATTACAGTCATTTAGCAGACACTTTTATCCAAAGCGACTTACTGCAGTAAAGTCTTAGACCTATATGTGAAGTTCTAAGATTTGCTCTAGAGATAAACCTTATTACAAATAGGATTAATTCAACATAGTATAAGTAGTATGTTTGGACAATACCCCAGTATTTATACTACAGCATGCAAGCGAAATCCTAATGAGTGAGGTCTTTGATGACAGGGTTATTCATCAACCGTGCTACACTGCTAGATGTGGATTTTCTGGGTTACTTTGATGATTTTGATTGATTGATTGAATACTTTATTAACAGTTTGCAAAAAAAAAGACACAGTGCCACAAATGCTAAATGGACAACCCAAATAAGCCCTCATAGTCCAAGCGTTTCGGGCCATATTTTGATGGAATCGTGCACTTTACGATACAAGCATGAAATTTGGCACACAGTTAGAGCATGCCATAAGGAACATTTTTGGCTATAGGGCCATCGCAGATTTGTCCTGTGGTAACCATGGCAGCCATTTTCCAAAATGGCCTCCATCTGCTGTTATTTTACCAATAACTCAGGTGCTAGACCACCTAGGATCTTGATTCTGGTGACTAATCCTACATTCTCAAGTATGAGGAATACAGTGGTACTATTTAGAATTGTGCTGTGGTAACCATGGCAGCCATCTTTCAAAATGGCCACCACCTGCTGTCATTTTACCAATAACTCAGGTGCTAGACCACCTAGGATCTTGATTCTGGTGACTAAACCTTACATTTTCAAGGATGAGGAATACAGTGGTACTATTCACAACATGCTAGTAACTACCTAACTAACTACAGTACATGAGGAGGCTGATACTCGTGTCATATTACACCTAGAAGATGCTGTGAAGGAAGGGTATAGCAAGGTGACAATACGCACAGTAGACACGGATGTGCTGGTCCTGGCAGTAACGTCAGCCCAACGCCTCCACTTGACTGAGCTGTGGGTTGCTTTTGGAACAGGGAAAAGTTTCCGTAACTTAGCAGCTCATGAGATGGCAAGGGCATTAGGCCCAGATCGATGCTTAGCCTTACCCATGTTCCATGCCTTTACTGGATGTGACACAGTGTCATCTTTTGGAGGCAGAGGCAAGAAGATGGCATGGGAGACCTGGAAAACCTATGGTGACGTCACACGTGCCTTCAGTTCCTTAGCTGCCATCCCACAGAAAATACATGACTGGAAGGAGCGTCTGGAGCGATTTGTGGTATTGCTCTATGACCGCACTAGCGGCCAGGCATCAGTGAATCAGGCACGGAAGCAGCTATTCACCCAGATGGGCAGAACAATTGATGGACTCCCCCCAACACGAGCTGCACTGATTCAACATACAAAGAGGGCAGCCTACCAAGCTGGCCACTGTTGGGGACAGGCGATGGTTGCAGCCCCTGAACTCCCATCCCCAGGTGAATGGGGGTGGAAGAGGAAGGAGACGGGTGAATACAAATAATTGAATCCACTTCTTTAGACTTGTAAACCTGTGATCTGACAATAAAGCTGATTCTAATTTTGACAGGAGGATGGGAAGTGCACTGGAAAACACAGAAGCGTTGTCCACTGCATCCCTTTTTGCAACCACAGCGGAGCTGTGGTTGCAAAAAGGGATGCAGTGGACAATGCAGATGTGTTAAGGCAGCACTTCAGTGTACTGCCCTTTGCTACTGTGGTGGACTGTGCAACTAACATTGTGTAGATTATCTGGCTTTATTGAATAGACCCCTTAACAGACGACGTCACACTGATAAGAACCAGTCTGCGCGCAATGAAACTCATTCTATCAGGTCTCGCTAGGACGCGCCTCACTAGCCAACACACAAGAGGGGGTTGGGGTGTGCTGAAATCAGCGCACCCCAAAACAACAGGTTGAGAATTGATTGCAATCACCTGTGCGTCCAGTCTCAATGTTGGTAAACAAATAATTGGTCTATATGCCATTAGGTTATGACTCATGAGTACTCTGCCTTTGTTGTGTCTAATAGTCCATTGAAAATAATTATGCAATACTACTACTAATAAAAGAAACAGTGAAGTACTGCATTCTTGACTCTCACGTGTGAGTTTGAAAACATGTACTGTATAGGCCTACTACACCATTACATATTTTGATGGGTTTACTATTATTTAATTAACTGAATGCCAGATATATGTAGTTAGGTAGTAGCATGTTGTAAATAGTACCGCTGTATTCCTCATCCTTGAAAATGTATTAGTCACCAGAATCAAGATCCTAGGTGGTAGCACCTGAGTTATTGGTAAAATAACAGCAGATGGAGGCCATTTTGGAAAATGGCTGCCATGGTTACCACAGGACAAATCTGCGATGGCCCTATAGCCAAAAATGTTCCTTATGGCATGCTCTAACTGTGTGCCAAATTTCATGCTTGTATCGTAAAGTGCACGATTCCATCAAAATATGGCCCGAAACGCTTGGACTATGAGGGCTTATTTGGGTTGTCCATTTAGCATTTGTGGCACTGTGTCTTTTTTTTTGCAAACTGTTAATAAAGTATTCAATCAATCAATCAAAATCATCAAAGTAACCCAGAAAATCCACATCTAGCAGTGTAGCACGGTTGATGAATAACCCTGTCATCAAAGACCTCACTCATTAGGATTTCGCTTGCATGCTGTAGTATAAATACTGGGGTATTGTCCAAACATACTACTTATACTATGTTGAATTAATCCTATTTGTAATAAGGTTTATCTCTAGAGCAAATCTTAGAACTTCACATATAGGTCTAAGACTTTACTGCAGTAAGTCGCTTTGGATAAAAGTGTCTGCTAAATGACTGTAATGTAATGTTTAATAAGGGCATTGTTATTCAAATCACTCCAATCAAATTCAAAAAGAAGTATTTTTATTTCACCAAATCGCAGGACAAAGTTAATCGTTCAAAAGATACAGGTAAACTGCCAAACCAGATGCAATCTAAATAACATACGTGTCATTTGTGAACAAACAGTTTAGATAAACATACATGCATACATAACACATTGGACCAAATATTGTGATGGACATAGATTTTCTTTTTTATTTCTCTTTTAACTAAAACATTGCAAAAATAGCCGATGTGCATGCCGAAGAAGTCTCCATAGTATAATAATCACTCAGCATCTGTATCTAAGAATACACAATGAACTATAGTAAGCCTATGATGATGATCGTGGTCAAAGGAAAAAAAGTCAGGGAGTGACCAGTAATTATAAAGTATCATGATACTTGACCATATGACTACTGTGTTCTGATTACACTAGGAGTGCTTATACTTATTTATAATGTAATTATAAATATAGTGCTACAAGCATATAACATTGCATTTATACTTGACCGTATAAGTCCTTATAGAATGCTGTATAATGTCACATGCTTATTGTTATAAAGCATTATGAGTATGTATTAGTTCTTATGACTATAATTATACAGGATTATAAAGAAGATCATATGGCATTATAAGTATGCTAATAATGATTAGATTAGATTAGATGTCTTCATTATCCACAAGGGAAAATTGTTTTGCTCAGATCAATGCATACATTCAAGACAAGACAATACATAAATATACACCACAATTAAAAACACCTAGCAAAGTACTTCAGTTCTATAAAAGATACAATTCTAAATTTAAAAGATAGCAATGTCCTCTCCACACTTGTGGAGCATGCAGAATGTGTTTGTGTATGACTTCACGTGTGCGTGGGGGGGGGGCTAGCAAGCAAGTCCAGTTCGACCAGGTGAGGTGGATCAGGTGTTAGGGGGTTTGTGTTTATTAAGGAGCCCAACGGCAGAGGGGATGAAACTGGCACTGCCCTAGGGTCTCTCGCGATCTTCCCTGCTTTCGTCACTGTCCTCTGGTCACAGAGATGCTGACGGGCAGATCACAGCACCCCACAGAGCTTAGAGGTGGTCACCCTCCGCAGCTTAGCCTTGTTGGTCTGTGAGAGCCCCCCGTACCAAGCCAGGAAAGAGAAGGTAAGGAGGCCTTCTACATGGCAGATGTAAAAGCTGTGAAGGATGGGAGGGGCAATATCCATGCGTCTCAGCCTCCGTAGGAGGTAGGTCCGCTGCTGGCACTTTGCGAAGATGGCCTGTGTGTTGTCGTTAAAGGTCAAGCCACTGTCAATAGTGGTCCCAAGGTATTACTAACCACTATTGAACGCATTATAGACATGAGATGAATCAATCTTATCTTCACATAGAATAAAATGGCAGCAGGGATGATGTACATGAGGTTAGACATAAGGTGCAGGTCCACATGTCCAGTGCAGGTCCACATGTCCAGTGCATGCATATGGCCGACTAAAGTTCAAATCCACAATGTATATCAACGAATAGGGGTATAAATAATCCACACGAACGGAGGTAATCCAATATATGGGAAACAGTCTGTAAAAAAAACATTTTACAGTATCGCAGGGCACTCAATCCGCTTGTCCGGAACCACTCTGCCGAGACTGGGGGAGAAGAGAGGCTCTGCACGTGGAGGGGCTAGGTTCTGTGGATGGCATCCTGGCCGGGCTCCTCCTCCTGGTGCGTCTCACCAGGTCCAGGACCTGAGCGTTGCACCAGACACCCCCAATCCAAACATTTCATTCTGGTGTGATGGTTTCTTGGCCCGTGGTGGTACTGCGGATTGCTTGAATGGCCCTCCTTAAAGGCCTCACCGTGGATTTGTTGGGCTTCTTCCTCACGGAAGACACAGGCTGGGGCACCAACCCATACTGCTCCCGGATGCCGTCTACATTCCCGCTGTCACCCGTCTCTCCGGTGGTCACCAAACTATTCCTGGTTGTCACGTAGTCTATTCCTATGAGCCACTATAAATAGAACAACAAACAAACAGTATTTAAGGTTAAGGAAGATTAATGGGACACACATAACATATTTATCAGTTTCATAGGTCTTCAACAGGGGGTCCGGGACCCCTTGGGGGTCCTCAGAGTTGCTACAGGGGGTCCGCCAAATCTCTGTGTGATAGGATCATTGTTTTTTACATTAACCACTTGAACCCTAGCATCCCTATTCTAAGGACAACTTTAGCCGAAAATAGCAGATCTACAAGCTCACAACGCCTCACGCTGCGAGGAGTTGTGAGCTTGTAGATCTGCTATTTTTGGCAAAGAGGGGAAAAAATCACACCCAGAGTGAAGTGGGCGGTGTGTGGTCATCACAACATGACTCACTTTAAAAAAAGGATAGATGACTTTTTTTAAAGTCCATACTGCTGTCCAGATGTGTCATGTGTTTCGCTAGCCAATCACAGTCCTGAATTTGCAAAGTCAGCCAATCACATTACAATTAGTGGTGATGACACTAGCTGTAATGTGATTGGCTGACTTTGCAAAAGTATCGATTTGCATTAACAATGGAAGGGTTAGGTGGTATACAAATCTTTTGGTCGGTGTCCAAAACTCACTTATAGGGGGCGGCTACACCGCCCCAAAAATGGCAGACCAAGTACAGAGTGAAAGTATTGGCGGTTTAAGTGGTTAAATGTCTGAAAATACACATTAACCTGAATCCAACATCTAAGGACAACTTTAGCCGAAAATAGCAGATCTACAAGCTCACAACGCCTCACGCTGCGAGGAGTTGTGAGCTTGTAGATCTGCTATTTCTGGCAAAGAGGGGTAAAAAGAGCAGACCAAGTACAGAGTGAAAGTATTGGCGGTTTAGGTGGTTAAATGTCTGAAAATAAACATTAACATGAATCCAACATCTATGAAAAGCTTTAATCTGCAACACAACAACTGTATGAAATATATAGTGGGGGTCCCTGCTTCATAGCTCTCTCAGTTAGGGGGTCCCTGCTTCATCTCTCTCTCAGTTAAGGGGGTCCTTGGCATGAAAAGGTTGAAGACCCCTGCCCTACAATATTGCATTCCGTTTTAATTCAAAATAGCTGACTTTCAATACTGGACATTCACCATTAAAGCCCGTACATGTACAAAACATATGATATGGTGCTTACCCGGTCGCCCTAAATGTTAATAAGCGGTTCGGAGTCTCTGTGCAATGTATTAGACCGTAAGTATCAATAAAGAAGTGTTTTAATCCCGTCTGTGGACGATTCTGTTGGAAGTTGCCAATGGCGATAGTGACGGGGCGCATCAGGTCAAAGCCGGAATTACACTCAATGTAAACGGGAATAAACGAGGGGGGGGGGGGGGTGGCGTTCGGCCACAGACGGGATTAAAACACTTCTTTATTGAAAAATACATTGCACAAAGACTCCGGACTGCTAGTTAACATTTGGGGCAACCGGGTAAGCACCGTAAATGTTGCATTTGTACAGGAAAAGTACGGGATTTACTGGTGCATCGTAGTGCGAAGCGTTGTCTTGGCTTAATAGCTGGTTAGCTTCTTAGCAATGTACAACCACACAAAGCAGTCTAGTCTTTCACTTGTCCAGTCAGATCAAACAACTTGCTACATACTAACATGTGAACAATGACACCATGGCCTGGTTCTATCATTTTGTGGTGTATATTTAACGATGTATATCTTATAAATGCAATGAACGGACACTTACCCTGAGACGAAGTAACAACAGCTGTGTGCACTGCACTGTGCAGAAGTGGTAAATATCCGGTCTAGTCTAGCGGATACGGAAACGTATCCACTAGACCGGATGTAGTGGGCGTATTCTAGTATGCACCAGGAATTAGCGGTTAAGAGTTAGATAATATATATTTTAATTAGAAATACGTTTAATATGGCAAGTAGGCTATTTCGAGGTTGTGCAGGCCTGGTCATCAACAAAAAACAACAACTGCATTTAACATTTTAAATGATCTTAAAGCACAATTATTTATTGATCATTATTATTATTATTATTATTATTATTATTATTATTATTATTATTACCATTATTATTATTATTATTCGGGATATATTAACAGCATCAACAACATTCAAAAAGGTGATTGTGAACCCCAGTGTTAAACATTTGAAATGCTATAAGCACAATTCATTATTGCTAGTTATTATAATAGGCCTAATAATAATAATAATAATAATAATAATAATAATAATAATAATAATGATAGATAGATAGATAGATAGATAGATAGATAGATAGATAGATAGATAGATAGATAGATAGATAGATAGATAAGTAGCCCTGAAACATCATATCATGACAGTCATGACGAAACTTCAACCTGATGTTTGCACTTTTTCCATTTACGGCCCGTACATCTACATAAACGTTTCGATTTCAACTATAAAGTGCTTAACCTATGGCCACGGACGTTAAAATTATATACGGTCCCTCAAAAATACCCGTATATTCCGTGTTGTTCAATAAAAAGCATTTTAATCCGATTGGCTGCCATTTTCTCACAGAGTTATAAAGTATCAGAGTGCAATACACCTTCCAACCGATAGGGTCAGGTAGTAAAAGCATGAAGAAAATGGCCACCAATCGGATTTAAATGCTTTTTTATTGAACAATACAAAAGATACATGTATTTTTAAGGACCCGTACAGAATGTTAACATCCGTGGCCATTAAGTGAGCACTTTATATTTGAGATTTGAACGTTAATGTAGATGTACCGAGTGTAATGGAAATAATGCAAAAAAAGGCTGAAGTTCAGCCATGACGCCCGTGACGGAATGCGGAAGTAATCTGAAATGACGTCAGGGGCTTGGAAAAGTCAAAGAAATGTCCCGTTCTCAACAAATACTCATCGAAAAATTACCAAAATAATATGGAAATGCTCAGAATATTGTTGTCAGGTTTTTGTGGGTGGTGTGCTCTGGTGCATTTCAACCAAGTCTCTTAGCTCAGGTTGTGTGTCAGTCCAATGTATTATCAATGGAACGACTAAGAAGGCACAGGCTGCCTTTTGAGGAATTCCAATGTATTATCAATGGAACGCCTAAGAAGGCGCAGGCTGCCTTTTGAGGAATTCTATGAATGTCTATGAGTGACCCTGGAAGGCGCATATTATCGTCGGGGGCGGACTTGGACGACACATACTGCCTTCCTGGGGTTCTGGCAAAAAGGCAACATGTGCCTTCTTCGGAGTGAGACTGTGTTGGTAGTACATGTAATCATGTACTACACATGTGATGCGCTACACATGCTACTACACTCGCTGTAGGTCGTGTGTGCATGTAAAGCTTTTCTTGGCGCTGCGTTCATTAACTTGCATGTAGCATGACTGTGTTTATCCATACCGAGAGCGCAGGCATCAGTGTTGCAAGCCGTTTAACCACTTAACTCCTATGTTCTTGCATGGTTGTATGTCAACTAGCGAAAATAGCCAATCCTCAAGTTCACAACGGTGCACGTTGCAACGCATTGTGAACTTGTAGATTAGCTATTTTAGCTGAACGTTGGCCTGTGTTAACAGAATTGTCACCTGTTATGAGAGTGTTTCCTAACCTTTTCTGGGTCGGGGCCCATTTGAAAATCGCGAAAGTGTTCGCAGTCCACATACTGTATCTGACCACTTAACGGGTCAGATGGTTAAGCGGCCTTAGCACTTAACTTGAGTGGTCAGCTGGGTGGGCCGCGTGCGTTTTCGGAGTATGTACAATGTAACGTTCAACTTAAGATTCCTCGGTATTCATCGGTATCACAATGAAAACTACATTATTTTCATGTAATTTTTCCAATGTCTCATGTTATCAATACAATCGTAGTATTTAGCCAATTATTTTGGGGGTCCCACTTGCAACATCCTCACAGCCCAACAGTGGGCCCACAGGTTGGGAATGGCTTGTACCAAACCCTGAGGAAGTACTATCTTGTCGAAACGTTGGTTTCCTGAATTATTTACATACATTACAATACATTTTTTGCATCGTGACTATAAGAGTTGTGTGGCCTCCTCCATCTCAACATTATAATCTGCCGTGATCAGCAGCACCTCATCAACACTGGTGTGCGCTCCCTGTGTTTGTCTGACAATCTCTTGTATTATGGAAGAACCCGTTCTCACTCCCAAGGCGTCACATTTTGCCGCTCTGTCAGTAGCCCTTAACCGTCAAGTTTTGACATGACAGGACGCCCTGAAAGTCAAGTTTTGACATGACAGGACGCCCTGAAAGTCAATTTTTGACATGACAGGACGCCCTGAAAGTCAAGTTTTAACATGACAGGACGCCCTGAAAGTCAAGTTTTAACATGACAGGACGCCCTGAAAGTCAAGTTTTGACATGACGTTGCATTTTGACAAAACTATGCCTAATCCTAACCCGAGGTCACTAGTCAAGCGTTTCTACCAGGTAAACTACTGAGGCAGCTGTCCAATCCCCTGATTCAAGTAGTATTTGAAGCTCCAAATACGTGCCTTTTAGTTGTTGTAGTCCTATAGTGACGCATTAGGGAGTGAAAATGACAGAGCGGCAATAACTGAGGCCTATCTGTGAGAATGTGTTGTATGGAACGCTAGGCTTCAATGTGGTGAAGCTGTTCTCATATATGTATTATGACATGCCCAGAGTAGGAACGCCAGCCTTCAATGCGGTCAAACCGTTCTCTCTCTCGCTGCAGCGTCTATAATCAGTTATTCACATCCCAGACAGCCAAAGCAAAGCGGGGTTTCCCTGACAACGGCTGGAGAGAGCAGAGGGGTCTAAAGGTCTTTGGTTTGGGCCACTGGGTGCTGGCGCCACACAGCTCCCCTCACAGTCCATTACATCACAGCCTATTGATTAGCTGCACAGAAGGCACAACCGACCCCCTCACATCATCCTGTTTTACAGCACGACGTCCGGCTTTACTGCAACGTCTTCCGTGCACTCTCTTCGTAGTGGTGTTACACTAGGAAGCATGCGGTTTGTGCATGAAAGCTTCAATGAATAGTTATCGTTATGGATAGTATTAATAGCAGTAGTAGGCTAGTTTACTTCATATCAGTGGTTCTCAAACCTTTTTTATTATTTGATTTCAAAGACCCTCAAGGCTCTGAGACTGTGCAAATGCAACCAGATGGACCCCGGAACGGTCCATTTGGTTACATTTGCACACTCTCAGAGTTACAGGGCCTGTAAGGGCCCATTTGAACCCCCTTTGATTGGGAACCTTGAGGGTCCCTGGACCCCACTTTGAGAACCACTGCTAACATATATAGCCTACAGGGATAAGGAAAATATAGCCGATCTACAAGCTCACAACGCGTCGCAGCGCGACGCGTTGTGAGCTTGTAGATCGGCTATTTTCAGAGAAAGCCTTCCCCTCAATAACAGACAACAGAACATACACTAGTATTGCGCCCTAAGGGACTCCGGTTAGCCATATGGGGTTTAAGCGGTTATAACCCTTCTTGCTAGCGTCCCCTATAATATATATATATATATATATATATATATATATATATATATATATATATATATATATATATATATATATATATATATATATATATACATATATATCTTATGTCCCCCAGGCAGGGCAGACAGGTATATGTTACAAACACAGATCATCTGCCAGCACTGGCGAGCTGCACTGTTTTATCAAAGCGCTGTACATTTGGTTTGTGTGGTTGTTGCAGAGAAGGAAGGCAGCCTGTCAGAGGTCCGCTGTAAGTACCATGAACATCACACTGCTTGGTATACAGTAGCTCGTGATGTTCTTGTTGCCGTTTGTGTCAAGAGCAATTGAGTTACTGGTTGATGGAGGGCGTGGCATGGCGTGTGTATTGGAGCTGGACAAGGATGTTGGTAAAGAGCAGTGGTGGGAAAAGTACTCAAATTTCTTTCTTAAGTAAAAGTATCAATACTGCAATATCGAAATAGTCTGTTACAAGTAAAAGTCTGGAATTCAAAATGTACTTGAGTAAAAGTACAAAAGTATTGATCTACAAGCTCACGTGTCGTGCTGCGACGCGTTGTGAACTTGTAGATTATTTTCAGCATACAACCAAGTGTAAAATCAGCCATTACGACGCCATCACAACCCTCCAAAATACACTTTAGTCGACTAAATCAACTGTAGATTTAGTCGACTAAAGCTAGACTAACAGTAAAACATTTCAGATGACTAAAATATGACTAAAACTGAATGGAATTTGATTCAAAAGACTATGACCGAAACTGAATCAAAATGTGCTGTCGAAATCAACGCTAGGAGAGAGCTGAGCGCGACGCGCACAAAGACAACACGTCCGAGGTCGAGGGAGAGGAGTATACAAAAAAAGATGGCCGGAGAGCAAGAAGGCAGAGGAGCAGAAAAACCAAAAGAAACCGAGGCGAGCAAGAGGTCCTCCGTTCTGGGAGGGATCGTTCTGATCATCCGGTGCGTGTGGGGGATCAAAGGCTTTGTCAGTCAAAGCCTCCCGACTCGGGTCTCGGCACAGCCAGCTGTAGGTACTCTGAGTCTGAGGAGGCATGGCTGTGGAATAATTCATGACCTGCATGGCCCTCAGATGCTCTCTGCCCCAGAACGAGACGTCTATTCTGGGGTCATGGGTGCTCGGGGCGTCCCGCCTTATCATCACTCTGTGGCCACGGAGAGTTGCTGAGTTTGGAGTCTGGGGCCTTGCATGTTTTAGCAGCAGTCTGCTGCTGTGCACTGTTTACATTCAGGGTATAGGGTTTATTTGATAGGCACGATACAGTTTAACACAGTTCCAGAGTTCGTAGCTATTGCTTATTTTCAACTACTGTCCCTATATTGGGCTTTACGTGTAATTCAAATGTGCAGCTATCTTTATCATAAAACCACAGTATACTACTGCTTACTGGAGTATTTCCAATTTTCAGTACTTTTACTTCTACTCCACTACATCTCGGAGGAGAATATTTTTACCACTACAATTATTTGAAAACTTTACTAGTTACTTTGCAGATATACATTATTACATTATAAAACATACATTTACCACTTTAGCTCTGTTTTATACCCATGCTATTTGAAAATAGCCGATCTACAAGCTCACAACGTGTCAAATCGCGACGCGTTGTTCGCTTGTAGATCTGCTATATTCAAACATTTTAGTACTTTTACTTTTGGTACTTTAGGTACATTTTGATACCAATACTTTTGTACTTTTACTCAAGTAAATTTTCGGACTTCTACTTGTAACGGAGTACTTCTACATTGCAGTATTGATACTTTTACTTAAGTAAAACATTTGAGCACTTTTCCCACCACTGCTACAGATACACTATCAAAATAAAATACACTACAGGTGTAAAATACAGTTCAAGTGTGTTACATATAATCATACCAAAATACATACATACAAATATATTTGATTTAACTAAAAACAATTAACAATACAATACGTTTGGCAAAAATGGGTACAGCTTCGGTTTGCCTTTAGCAAGCACGCTAATCCTATGTTGCAAAACATTTAAAATCTGGAAATTGATTTGATTATCTGTTGGTAATTCCAAAGTTGTAGTTCTATGAAGTGGTACGTTACAGTCTCCCTGATTCCCCATGCTCCTACTTCTTCTGCTGTCTTTAACTACATCTGGGATAAGGCTCATGGGGCTGATATATTTGAAAACTAATTTGATAAAGCAAAGAAAATTAGTAAAGCTCTCAAGTCTTGCCATCCTCTGTGTATATCAGAGCGAGTGAGCATTGTCGCTGTGTGGGTGTGTACATCTGTGCATGTGGCACACGGCTCCATTTGTGTTTGTTTGCACTTAAGTGTGTGTGTGTGTGTGTGTGTGTGTGTGTGTGTGTGTGTGTGCGCGCGCGATAATAGCTCACACATATGTTTTATGTATATGGGTGGTCAGGTGGGTGGATGCTTGGCTTGAGATGTGTTAATTTTGTTTGTGTGCGTACGGTACATGGCAGCGCGTTGCGCGTTTTATTTTTAGCGTTTATCCCTCTGGTTGATCTCATGTTTTATTGAACAACACAATTATTTCAATTAAAGCACTCCCACAGATATGGGACTTGAAAGAACACATGGGCTTAGGCTTATACTGTAAGCTTAGTACATATACCATTATACAGTCCCTTTTCTGTGATAAACAGATGATTAGAGACATGTCTCCTTGTGGGCAAATACAGATCCATTCCCACTTGTTTAACCCGTTAAGACCGGGTAACGCGGCATGTGTGTCATTTTTGGATTTCTATAGCTATTCAAAAATAGCAGATGTACAAGCTCATAGCGCGGCACCGAGTGCCGCGCTATGAGCTTGTAGATCTGCTATTTTTTGAAAAATCGTGAACATGTGAGAAAATCTTTGAATACATATATTTTTAAAGCGAACATTTTTAACTCAAATCTTTGCTACTGGGGGGGTCCCTGGAACAAAATATTGAGAGATGGGAGTTTGTGCAACACTGATACAGTATAGCAACATACGTTTAAAAAAAAAACTGTTAGGATTTAGAAGACATTTGTAGAATCCCCCAGAAGCAAAGATTTGAGTTAAAAATGTTCTCTTTGAAAAACATATATATTCAAAGATTTGCAAAAATGTGAACGATTTTAGCCCAAGCACTCCCGCAGATATTATAGCCCAAAGAACAAAAAAAAAAAGACACAGATGCGTTCCCGGTCTAAACGGGTTAATGTGTCAACAGTGTGTAATCAACCCGCAACATGATCTGCACACAATCTTTGTTTTGGAGTGATTGTTTTTTCGACCGAGGTGCAGAATAAGGTCAGCTTTCTCCGAGGCGCTGATAGCATTTCATTGCAGACAGCTATAAGTCATCATACTGGAAAAAAGAAAATTGGCTTATTTGCTGATTCTTGGTGAACTCCTGCTCCGTTGATGGGAAATCAGCCCACCAAAGCGGTATTCGCCTTAAGCTTAATGGGACAATCTAATTAGACGAGAGGGGCTGTATATGGGCAGGGTGGGCGGTGTGTGTGCGATGTAATGTGCTCCAGGGACCGAATATTTTTTTTTTGCAATATATATATGCCAGGAAATCTGTTATCGGAACTCCTCCCATTTTTGTATCGGAAATGTACAGGAAATCATTTAGGCCTACATAGGATATATTATGTGAATGTATTACCATTAATAATAACCACATGAACCCACATAGTCCCTATTTTGAGGCAGACATAATGGCAAAAAAAATAGCAGAACTACAGTAGGTTACTCTTGTTGTCAAAACATTGATAGGAGACGGCCCTGAGAAAAGGTCGCCATGACAGTAGGTTGAACTCATGAAAGTCAACTAATAATCTGTCACCAGTAAAGTACAAAACTGTATACTGTTTCATACATCTGTCAAGAGTCCAAACGATAGCAAGCCAACATCTTTTGTAGATCTGCTATTTTCGGTGAAGAGATTTGGAAGAAAAGATGGGACGAGGTACAGACCCCCCCGGGGGACAACAGTCAACTAAATATACGGTACAGGGTTTGAGTGGTTAATATATGACTTGGCCCTTGGTGAAAACCAAGGGGCCCTGCTGCTGTTGGGACCAAGCCTGATGGGGTCAGATAATATTTCCAAGCACTGTTTATCGTCTCTGTCGGGTGGAAACCTTAATATGTCCGAAACTGTTACTTTTCAGGATTCAAATTCAAAAACGGCAAAAGCAGCAGATCTACAAGCTCAAAAAAGCTGTAGTGTGATCAAGTAGGGCGTTCATTTACGAGAAGACAGAATATGGAGATGGGATGTTTCTGCTCGACAGCAACGATATGTTTTTGTTTTTTTTGCTTAATTGCAGTTTGGTGCCAGATGGGTGGGATTCGTCACAGGGGATGAAGGAAATGAGTTGCTCAAAGTTTCCTACAATCACAACACAGCATTTGGCAGTCAGTCTAGTGTACTGTTCTATCACAATAGGCTCTATGCACAGCAGCCATATTGGAAAGAAATTGGGCCTCTTCTTACTTCCTTCACAGGTGTTACCAATGATACTAATGAAGGCTCTGTTCCATTCTGGTCAGGGAGCTGATATCGTGCATGTTGGCTCACTAGAAACACTCCATTTTGGTTCCCAAATGGCCCCTTATGGTGGGTCCATTTGGTTCCATTTGTACACTCTCAGAGTTATGGGGGTCCTTGAAAATAAGACAACCACTACGCCACACTAAATGGAACAGAGCCTTAATTAGTATTATTGGTAACACCTGTAAAGGAAGTAAGGCAGGGGCCCAATTCATTCCCAATATGGCTGCTGTGCATAGAGCCTATTGCCACCACTGCTGCTCCGAACGAACACAGCATGTCTCCAGCTAGTGTTCGACCCAGCTCTGGGTTTTAGAGACATGAATTTAGACCAGTGGTTCTCGAACTTTTTCATTGCAAGGACCCCCAAAGGAATATTATATTTGGCCGTGGACCCCCATCTGAAAAAAGTTAGTGCCATGATAGCTGCTGTCAAACAAGTCTATGAAGCTACAGTATCTATGAAATCTATGAAAAAGTATATTCTGCAACACAATTTTACACCATAGTGGGGGGTCCCTGCTTAGTCTCTCTCTCACCTGAGGGGTCCTTGGCCTGAACAACGTTGAAGACCCCTGACGTTAGGGCATTAATTTACGAAGAAACACACACATTTATGGAGATAGGAGGTTTCTTTCTACCCGACAACAACGATAACTGAGATGTTCCACTGGCCCCCAGAC
This sequence comes from Gymnoscopelus microlampas, assembly GCF_963454915.1. Classification (NCBI taxonomy): domain Eukaryota; kingdom Metazoa; phylum Chordata; class Actinopteri; order Myctophiformes; family Myctophidae; genus Gymnoscopelus; species Gymnoscopelus microlampas. The sequence goes on along the minus strand of NC_139956.1, from coordinate 31,276,465 downwards.
ACCTATCCTCCAGCCACATCTGTTCTACTTCTTCCATGTCTCCTCTCTCCATCCCCTGTTCTTATGTTCTCCTCTGTTCTTTGTTCTTTCCATGTCTCCTCTTTCCATCCCCTGTTCTTATGTTCTCCTCTGTTCTTTGTTCTTTGTGCCGTTGCCCTCTTCCCTGGTTAAAGCAGTTGAAAGCCATGGTCTGCCTGCCTGAAGTACTCTACCGTAATCTCTCTTGTGGTTATGTAACATTAGACGGACGAAGATGTGCCTTTTTTTCCCCCTCTGTCGCCTGACGTTTATCTCATTACTTGGCAGATGGTAGTGACAGTGAGCATAAAGATGGAGATGCTAATTATTAAGATGAAGGGTTCATGTGTAAACAAATATGCCCGCTGGGATGTGTTAGTCTGTTTATAGAGTTGTTTTATTTAAAGTTCTTTGCTTTTAAGTAGGATATCCAGTTCACCGGAACTGGATATAAGCCCTTGTTTCACTTATTGTGAGAAACAAACACAATAGTACTTGTGCTATGCTGACATTAGTCAGGCATAAGGAGGCATGCCCTGACTTTATTCAGTATACTAGCTAGCTTAAATGCTCTCTGTGAAGGTACTATTTAGAAAAAAGGGCTATTAGGGAGCAGGAACTGAAACGCACGTCTTAAAACCCTTAAACGGGGGGTGGAAGCTGTTTTCTAAAATGCTGCGTTCATGGAAAACACACTCAATGGGTAATGATGATTATAATGCTAGATTAAAATGGCATCAAGCCCAAGTTACAACTCTCTAATGTGCCAACAGCTGAGCGACACTCACATACAGGGAACGTAATGACTACCATCTTATAGAAACCCGGGCTGACCCACCTTGTTGTCGGAGTGCGATAATACTAGTTAGGCTGACAGATGGAGCGGGGACATCTGTCAACGTGTTTTTATTCCCACAGTTTTGACAGAAAGCCCTTTGTCAGCCGTTCACATCTCTTTTCCTTAGACATGTCTTCAAGACACGGTTCTTGGAAATAAATGGGGAGGGCACGGGGGAAATGTTAGAAAAGTGTGTCAGGGCGAATATGCGATGTAGAGAGGAAGGTTGGGTGGGTGGGAGGTGTGTGTGTGTGTGTGTGTGTGTGTGTGTGTGTGTGTGTGTGTGTGTGTGTGTGTGTGTGTGTGTGTGTGTGTGTGTGTGTGTGTGTGTGTGTGTGTGTGTGTGTGTAGTGGTGGAAAAAGTACTCACATTTTATTCTTAGTAGTGTATTAGTAATAGTAAAAGTATCAATACTGCGATGCAAAAATACTCTGTTACAAGTAAAAGTCCGGAATTCAAAATTGACTTGAGTAAAAGTACAACAGTATTGGTATCAAAATGTACTTAAAGTACCAAAAGTAGAAAGTATAGCCTACTCATTATGCAGAATGTTTTCAAATGTATAAAAATCTTTTGAAAATAGCAGATCTACAAGCTCACAATGAACGTGTAGATCGGCTATTTTCAAATGGCTGAAAATGATATAGGGCTGAAGTGGTTAATGTATGTTTTGTAATAATAATCAAAATCTACAAAGTAACTAGTAACTAAAGTTTTTAAATAAATGTAGTGGAGTGAAAGTACAATATTTGCCTTTGAGATGTTTAGTGGAGTAGAAGTAAAAGTACTGAAAATAGGAAATACTCCAGTAAAGTACAAACACCTCGAAGTTATACTTTTTAGGTACAGTACTAGAGTAAATGTACTTAGTTACTGTACTTTACACCACTGTGTGTGTGTGTGTGTGTGTGTGTGTGTGTGTGTGTGTGTGTGTGTGTGTGTGTGTGTGTGTGTGTGTGTGTGTGTGTGTGTGTGTGTGTGTGTGTGTGTGTGTGTGTGTGTGTGTGTGTGTCAGAGAAGAGGGGGGGGGGGTTAATTTCTGAGGTAATAATTAAGTGGAACATGCCGTGTGCCCTGGAGGCTACATCCAAAACCAGCGCTCCTGCATTCTGATGGAATGTCACGCAGTGTGTAGATAGATGGCACCTTATTAATGTGCTTATATATATATATGCGTGCGGGGGCGGGCGGGTGGATGGCGCCCTGACTCCCCACGACACGGTTGGCCAAACACACCCTCGCACTTTGCAAATTGCACGCAGGGGGGGGGCAAAGCAAAGGTGATCCCGGGGTCGGCTTCTGTTCGCTGTACTACACGGCGGAAGAGGCGAGCCGTGAAATGACAGGAACAAAGGGATATTTGCATAATTCACGTCTTTGCTGTGAGATTGAGTCTCAAGTGTGCAGGTGTTCATTTTTTTTGTCTTCGTCCTGGCGGTCTGCTTTGTAAGTAAAAGCAGCAAAAAAAGTATTATTTATCTAGCACTTCTCACAGAGACTGCTGCACATACAGGATTTAAGAGATCAAAGCGATCGGGAAAACGTGAGGCATTCAAATAATTAAAAGACAACAGAGCAATAATAGAACCGTAATTAATCACAGAAAAACAAGACGGCAGACACGTTACATACGCACAAGGAGGATAGAATCAAGGACTCAATCGGACTCAATCCGCAATCGCTTAGCGTTTTACAGGTAGTTATTAATTGCCCTCAGCAGCTGCAGCTCTCGATACACGCCGCCTCTGTCGACAAAAATGAATATTCTCAAACAAACAAAACATGTGGATGCAGGTTTCTAACACAATGCAAGGGTTAAGTACAAAATCTGAGCAGTTCTTCCACAACGGCAGAAAATGTGAGAGAAGGCACGTTCACGTTCCAGACCATCGCATGTAACCTATATTGGCATGACAGTCAATAATTCCCCCTTTCTCCCCCCTCCTTGTTTCTCCCAGACTCTTACAGTGGTGTGTGCTTATATGGCGAGCAGCCTTAACTCTTTAAGACCGGGAACGCATCTGTGTGTCATTTTTTTATTTATTTGGCTGTTCAAAAATAGCAGATATACAAGCTCATAGCGGGGCACCGAGTGCCACGCTATGAGCTTGTAGATCTCCTATTTTTTGAAAAATGTGTGCAAATCTTTGGATATATGTATTTTTAAAGCGAACATTTGTAAAATTGTTGCTTCTAGAGATTCTACTAATGTCTTCTAAATCCTAACAGTTTTTTGAAAAAACATATTTGCTATAATATCAGTGGTTCTCAAAAATGATATGGCCTTGGACCCCCATCTCAAAATATTTTGTTCCAGGGACCCCAGAAGTTGTAAGAGAGTCAAAAATGATGGCTTTAAAAAATACATATTCCAAGATTTTTCAAAAATAGCAGATCTACAAGCTCATGGCGCGGCACTCGGTGCCGCGCTATGAGCTTGTATATCTGCTATTTTTGAATAGCCAAAGAAATCTAAAAATGACACAGGTGCCGCTTGACCGGTCTTAATGGGTTAAAAGCGCTGTCCTAAATCTTTATGACTGGTGGTGCCCTTGTAAACTTCAGCGCTATTCTCTGGGGAGCAGAGGCTAGCTGGCGTGTCAGAGCGCTGCCTTTATTAAGAGGTGTCTAAAGCCATGAACTTGACACAGAAGCAAAGGAGGACAGAAAAGAGTACAGCACTCTTGTAAATGCTGCAATTGTCTCCATTAATGCCGCTTTCAATAGCTTCACCAGGCACACAAAGTGCTAACTATGGTCATCCCCCCCCCCCCCCCCCGTAGCAGACTAAAAACTAAAGTTGACAGAACCTTTTAGTCTGTACCTACCTAGACTTTGGAATGTCCTATCACATCGTTGCTGTCGGGCAGAACCATCTTATCTCCATATTCTAACTTTTTCGTAAATGAATGCCCTAGTTCAGGGGTTTTAAACCAGTGGTCCGGGGACCACCAGTGGTCCTTGAGGGGGTTCCAGGTGGTCCCCAGCTAAATGATGGAGAGTTGGTACGAAATGGACCCTTATAGATCTTTAACTCTTGAGAGCGTAAAATGAAACCAAATGGACCCTTACGGGTCCATTTGGTTTCATTTTACACTCTCAAGAGTTAAATTATTGTTCAACAGCAGCATTACTTAATTAAAGAATTGTTATTTTGATCTCTCCTATGGTACAAACATCAACACAGCATGGAATCGTGGACAGAATCGTATCCAACGACAACACGTTTAAAAAAAAAACAAGTCTTGGGTCTGCGAGTCTAAATCTCATCAAACGGTGGTCAGTGGCTCAAATGTCGAATAAATAATGGACCTTGATATGAAAAAGGGTTGAGAACCACTGCCCTATAGTTGATCACACTAGAGCGTCACACAAAAGCATCAAAAGTAGCAGATCCAACAAGCTTGAAACGCGGCGCGCAAAGCTAATTTTCGGCGCGAAGCAAATTTTCTGTGCGAAGCTAATTTTCGGTGCGAAGCTAATTTTCGGCGCGAAGCACATTTTCTGTGAGTTTAGCCACCGCTCTCTCTCTCTCTTCGCTCCATCGGTGTGGACTTCACACCACGTCCCATGTTCTCACGTTTGTGTGTGGTTCATTCTCTCATTTCCATTGTGTTCATAAATGAAACATGGAAGGGCTTTGTCAGTCATGTCCGCCCCCGAGGAAATCGCTTCTGCTTGCGGTTTGGCTTGAGTAGTTATAGCTCCCGCACACACACACACACAGACACACACACACGCGAACATTCGTGCGCTGCTAAACTGCCACCTCCTCCGTTGTATGATTATATGTGTGGAGTGGTTTACCGCACTTGACCATGAAATGGCTGACGCTGGGGATTTAATGTCTGATTGGCCCCGGGCCTCGCCACCTCTATCCCCCCCGAGATGAATATTCATGGCCGCGATCTCCATTAACGACAACAGAATGCCACCAAACAAACAGCGGGGATTCATTACAGGGGAAACTGCGTCGTCGTCCCCCCGTCCCCCCCCCCCAACTTCCACGGTTTCATCATTATCCCGGGCTAATTTCCACAGGCCCCCGGTATGGGGAAGCTGAGGGTTAACCCTTTAAATCCGGGGAACGCATCTTACACATGTCTTCTAAATCTCTGAGAGGTTTCTGAAAACCGTATGTTGCTGTAATATCAGTGGTTCTCAAACTTTGTCATGTCAAGGACCACCCAAAATGATATGTATTTGGTCGCGGACCCCCACATCTCAAAAATATTTTGTTCCAGGGACCCCCACCCCAGAAGCAAAGATTTGAGTTACAAAAATGTTCGCTTTAAAAATATACATATTCAAAGATTTGCACACATTTTCAAGATTTTTCAAAAATAGCAGATCTACGAGCTCGCTATGAGCTTGTAGATCTGCTATTTTTTAATAGCCAAAGTATACAATAATGGCTAAAAATCAAAAAATGACACGGTACGCGTTCCCGGATTGAACGGGTTAACATCTAATAAAAAGAATGGAGATCTCAAATGAGATAATTATAATGTGGGAAGGATGAGGCCATTCATTTCCTATCAATTTGCAGCGTTGATTACATGAAGGAGCTGTCTGTCAGTCAGGGGGCTCAGGTGCCAGGGAGGGAGGGAGAGACGTGCGATGGTAAGATTGGAGTTTTGAACAGGTGGGTGCCTGGTGGTCCAAGCCCCCCCCCCCCAGCCAGCAACAACCACTGGCACTAATCACCATCTTAAATCTCCCAGTCACGTACTGTGAGGAAGGTTTCATTATGACATATAGCAGTGGTTCTCAAAGTGGGGTCCGGGGACCCCCTCAGGGGTCCTTGAGGGATTTCCAGGGGGTCCCCAGCTAAATGATAGATAGTTGGGAACCAAATGGACCCTTGTGGGTCTGTAACTCTGAGAGTGTACGGACCCATACAAATAGAGAGCGTACAAATTTGTGTACAAATGTGTACACTCTCAGAATTAAATGTACATTGATTTTACTTAATATAAATTGGGGTCCCAGAGATAGAAATGCTATTAAATGGGGGTCCGTAGCCTAATGCATGTCAAACTGAAGGGTCCTTGAAATTAAAATGGTTGAGAATCACTGCTAGAGACGTACAAATCTTCTCTTGTCGGGGTCCCTGGCATATCTTTTCAAATGGGGGTACGCGGGCTAATATAGTGTCAATTTAGGGGTCCTTGACATGAAAAAGTTTGAGAACCACAGCCTTAAGGGGGTTCCAAATGCACCTTTTACAGGTTTGTAACTCTGAGACTTATGGGGGTCCTTGAAATTAAAAAAGTGTAAGAACTACTGATGACAGAGTAATATATTGATGAAAGGATCATCCGCAGTCCGCACTCTCTGCAGACGGATGTGTTTTGGCACGTTAGGCGTTCCTCTGTATTACAGTAACGCTGAGGAAGGCCTACGGGGCCAAAACACATCAGTTTTTTATAGACTGCTGCTGCGGATCATTATTAAAGACTCCTACAACTTCTTCAGAGAGCGCGGGTGAGAAAGCACCCAGTTTAACCTCAAGACTATATTATCTGAAGACTGCCCTTTGAGTTGAGCAGGCTTTTCCCTTTAAGAATGTTGCTTCAGAGGTCTTCAACTGGGGGTCCGCCGGTCCGGGACCCCTAGGGGGTCCTCAGAGTTACTACAGGGGGTGCCCGCCAAATCTTTGTGTGATATAGGAACTTTTTCCCCATATATTTTATATTAACCACGTGAACCCTAGACTCCTTATTCTGAGGAGAACTTTAGCCAAAAATAGCCGATCTACAAGCTCACAGCTGCGAGGGCGTTGTGAGCTTGTAGATCTGCTATTTTTGGCAAAATGGTTTGGTGTGGAGGAGAAAAAAGAAGGCCAAGTACAAGTTTTCTAAGTATTGACTGAGTAACTGCTGAAAATACACATTAACATGACTACAACACAACACTACACAATGACAGTGCTGTCAAACATTATGAACTATCTAAGGGGTCCTTGCCCTGAAAAAACACATTGAAGACCCCCGACTAGAGTAATATAGTACACACAGTCACAATTATTTGACAGCTTTAGTTACTTTGCAGATTTAGATTTATTATTACAAAACATGCATGAACCACTTAAGCCCTATTATGCATTTTGGCCATTTGAAAATAGCAGATCTACAAGCTCACAATGCGTCGCGACGTATTGTGAGCTTGTAGATCTGCTATTTTCAAAAGATTTTCATGCACGTTGAACTTGTGAAATGGGACATTCTGCATAATGAGTACTTTTACTTTTGGTACTCAAGTCAATTTTGATTACTGGACTTTTACTTGCAGCAGAGTATTTCTACATTGCAGTATTGATACTTTAAACAATGTGAGTACTTTCTCCACCACTGCACACTAGTATTAAGAACTAGATCAGCCACTTAACCAGTCAAAAGGTTTCTTCTTCCTCTTCTTTTTTTTAAAGAAACCATTCTGATCACCCCCCCCCACCCCTCTCCCTCCTGTTTTTTTTGCCCCAACAGGATAGATAACCTTTGCGTTCATTGGCTGGCGGGTCTCGCCGGCTCCGGAGTCGTCCTTCCCCGGGTTTTTAATTAAAGCGGTAATTGTGTGCAGACGGACTTCTCCTTCTCATTATATCTAATCTTCTCCTTTCAACCTGCTCACCGGCTCACCCGCTATTATGGAGGCGCCGCGGTCAGCGGAAGGGAAGGCACTGGGGGAAAACAAATGGAAGTAGAGGAAATATGACAAGAGGAGAAGAGACGTATACTGGCTGCTGATTTCCAACCCCCGACCACTTTGACCTTCACCGCCGGTTTGGGGCGCTCAGGCTGCGGAGTACCCCCTCCCAATGATCCGCTCCTCTTAAGCCATTAAGACCCGGGAACGCATCTGTGTGTCATTTTTAGATTCCTGTGGGCTATTCAAAAATAGCGGATCTACAAGCTCGTAGCGCGGCACAGAGTGCCGCGCTACCAGCTTGTAGATCTGCTATTTTAGAAAAATCGTGAAAATGTGTGCAAATCTTTGAATATATATATATTTTTAAAGCGAACATTTTTAACTCAAATCTTTGCTTCTGGGGGATTCTACAAAATGTCTTCTAAATCATGCTACTATAATATCTGGTTCTCAAACTTTTTTCATGCCAAGGACCACCCCCAAAATTATATGTATTTGGCCGCGGACCCCCATCTCAAAAAATGTTGTGCCAGGGACCCCCCAGAAGCAAACTTTAAGTTAAAAATGTTTGCTTAAAAAAAAAAAGATTTGCACACATTTTCAAGATTTCTCAAAAATAACAGATATACAAGCTCATAGCTATGAGCTTGTATATCTTCTATTTTTGAATAGCCAAAGTATAAAATAATGGTTAAAGTGGTTACACAGATGTGTTCCCGGTCTTATTGGGTTAAGCTGGTGGCGACAGACGTATAGACGCATAGGAGCCTGGATATTTTATAGCCGATGATGTCACCGTGTTCTACAGTAAATGCAGTGGTGTGGTACATTTACGGTGGCGCAGTCGGTAGCGCTGTCGCCTCACAGCTAGAAGGTCCTGGGTTTGAGTCCTGCGGGGGAAGCTGTGGGCGCTGGGAGCGTGTTCTCTCCTCCGCGTCATCAGTGCCCATACCCTAGGTATGGGTTGGCGAAAGGGCGTTTCTGTGTGGAGTTTGCATGTTCTCCCCGTGTCCCCTAGGGTAGGTAGCCTACTCACTGGTTGGAATTACGTGTTCCTTCCACGCGCTACGTCCTACCGGGGAAACTCCCCCCTGTCAGGTGATAAGAAGCGGCCTGCTCCACTCCCCATGCATCGATGGAAGCATGAGCTCAGTTCGGGGCTCTCCCCAGGCTGGCAGAGGGAGAGTAGCACCCAGGATTACAGCTTAGGCAGTTGGCACTGGGTGGAAAAAATGGGTTCCAAAATTGTGGGATTAACATTTTAGGTAAAAAAAAAAAAAAGCTACACCAAAAAGTCCTGGGGACTTGTTTCCATTGTGGTCCTCTACGTATTACATTCATAATACACAATAATACATGTCATCAACAAGTACAAACGCTATAGTGTGTTCAAAAGAGATTGGAAAATCACATTTACCTCCCCTTGTGGTCTCCTGATTGATGTTTTTTTCAGGCCAACTTTTGAAATTGGCATTACTCTTGTCGTGGGGGTTTGTTGTTGTGTTCGGGCAAATTCTACCAGTACCTGCTGTTACAGCGTCCTGTGGAGCGTTGGACGCTCGTCAAGGTCATTGTTTTCCTCCTCACTCCTGGAGTGCAGCTCTGCCGCTATTTCCAAGGTGGTACGGGGCTGGCGTCAGCGTGTCGCCGGCAGCTGGCGCCCAGCTGCTTTCAAAGGCCCGCCATTTAGCATACTCCACATGAGTCAGCGCTCCGCCATTAATGCGGAGGAAAGCGGGGGCTCGTGCGCGTCGTTTTCTGTTCCCCGTTCCCCGTCTCTTTTTGTTTTCTAATTGTTGTTATTCATTTACCACCTTTCATCTCCGCCATGTTCACGCCGAGACGAGTTGAGTGCGAGTTCACACAGTCGGCTGTGTGTGTGTGTGTGTGTGTGTGTGTGTGTGTGTGTGTGTGTGTGTGTGTGTGTGTGTGTGTGTGTGTGTGTGTGTGTGTGTGTGTGTGTGTGTGTGTGTGTGTGTGTGTGTGTGTGTGTGTGTGTGTGGGGCAGTGGTGGAAAAAGTACTCAAATATTTCACTCAAGTAAAAAATATCAATACTGCAATGTAGAAATACTTTGTTACAAGGAAATGTTCGGAATTCAAAATGTACTTTAGTAAAAGTACAAAAGCATTGGTATCAAAATGTACTTAAAGTACCAAGAGTAAAAGTACTAAAATGTTTGAAAATAGCAGATCTACAAGCTCACGATCTACAAGTTGTGAGCTTGTAGATCGGCTATTTTCAAATAGCCTAGGTATAAAATAGGGCTAAAATGGAGTGGTTAGTGTATGTTTCATAATGTAATATACTTATATCTGCAAAGTAACCAGTGACTAAAGTTTTCAAATAACTGTAGTGGAGTAGAAGTACAATACTTGCCTCCGAGATGTAGTGGAGTAAAAGTAAAAGCGTATAGACAATTGGAAACACTCCAGTAAAGTAAAAGTACCTCGAAATTGTACTGAACCCATTGATACCTGGAACGCATCTGTGTCACTTTAGATGTCTTTGGCTATTCAAAAATAGCAGATCTACAAGCTCATAGCGCGGCACCGAGTGCCGCGCTATGAGCTTGTATATCTGCTATTTTTGAAAAATAGTGAAAATTGTTTTTTTATATTTTTTTCCGATTTTTTTTTAGGATTTTGTTTTTTTTAAGACGCGGCCTCAGGTCTTAATGGGTTAAGTACAGTACTTGAGTAAACGTACTTAGTTACTTTACACCACTGGTGTGTGGGTGGGTGGAGGGGGAGCAACAATTGTTTGAGGACAGCGGAGGACGTCAGCGTGTGTCCAGATGTTGGAACGAAAAAAAAAACTAAACCGCCGACGGCGAGCGGGCGGTGGTGATTGACGGGGGATTTGGCAGAGAGAGAGAGAGACCGTTAGATGTGTGAGGCAAATCCACTCGTGTTGGCATGAACAGCTTAGGTCCCCAAGATTAGCTCCGCTGACAAGGTATTGAAAGGCAATGGGAGTCACCGAGGGGTTAAACGGAGACGGCTGAGGGTCTATGCTATGCGGCAGAGAGATCTTAGCTTGTGTGTGCAGTGGTGGAAAGTAACCAAGTATATTTACTGAAGTACCGTACTTAAGTACAACTTTGAGGTATTTTTGACTTTACTGGAGTATTTCCAATTTTCGGTACTTTTACTTCTACTCCACTACCTCTCAGAGGAAAATGTTGTGCTTTTATTCCACTACAATTATCTGAGAACCGTTATACTTTGTAGACTTTGATTATTATAAAAAAAAAACATACATTAACCACTTCTGACACATATTTGGCTATTTGAAAATAGCAGATCTACAATCGACAACGCGTCGCAAAGCGACGCGTTGTGAGATTGTAGATCTGCTATTTTCAATTGTATACTGATAACCTGTGTAATGGGATATTGTGCATAATGAGTACTTATACTTTTAGTACTTAAGTATATTTTGATGCTTATACTTTTGTACTTTTACTCAAGTGTTTTTGCAATACTGGTACTTTTACTTGGAACAAATTAAAGTATGTCTACATTGTAGTATTGCTATACTTTTACTTATGTACACAATGTAAGTACTTTTTCCACCACTGTGTGTGTGTGTGTGTGTGTGTGTGTGTGTGTGTGTGTGTGTGTGTGTGTGTGTGTGTGTGTGTGTGTGTGTGTGTGTGTGTGTGTGTTTATGTGTGCGTGTGTGCGTGTGCGTGTGCGTGCGTATGCGTGCGCGCCGTGCGCCCGCGTATGCCGTGCCCATGCAGTGTTTGTCTTGAAGTAAAGGTGCCCCCTGAACGAACAAGCAATGGAATGGAACTTTAGATCAATATCTACCAACTCATCTCCTCTTTGTCGCAGTCGACTTGATTGACAGAAGAGGGCATGCTGGAAGACGGTAGGAGATAGAGGGAAGGGGGGGCGGGCGGGGGGGGGGGTTGTGCGATAGGAGCTTTGTGTGCAGACACTTTGGATTGTTCGACAAGCAAACATCACCCCTCCAGCCCCCCCCCCCCCCCCCCCCCCCCGACAGCATGTCTGCAAACACAGCACAGTGCCAGAACTTTATACGCTCCATTTTAACCCATGAAGACCTGGAACTGTGTCATTTTTAGATTTTAGCTAAAAAGCTTTATTTTACACTTTGGGCTATTCAAAAATAGCAGATATACAAGCTCGTAGCGCGGCACCGAGTGCCGCGCTACGAGCTTGTATATCTGCTATTTTTGAAAATTCGTGAAAATGTGTGCAAATCTTTGAATATATATATTTTTAAAGCAAACATTTTGAACTCAAATCTTTGCTTCTGGGGGGGGGTCCCTGGAACAAAATATTTTGACATGAAAAAGATTGAGCACCACTGATATAGAAACATACGTTTTTCAGAATACTGTTGAGATTTAGGAGACATGTAAAATGGGCTTCAGGTCTCAATGGGTTAAGTATTCCTCAGAGTGACGACCATAGACATATAAAGGTATAGACGCCTTCTCCGGCTCTGAGGTCTCGGGCGCCATTTTGGAGAAGGCAAGCTTCCTGACTATACTGGCCAATCACAGCGCGTCTTTTTACGGGACTTGGCAGAATCTAGATGTATAAACTATAAAACATATAACAGGATATTTTTTATACCGGACACGGGAGAACTCCACACAGAAAGGCCCTTTTTCGCCAACCCCACCTGGGCACTGATGACGCGGAGGAGAGGACGCGCCCACAGCGTCCTCGGCGGGAATCGAACCCAGGACCTTCTGGCTGTGAGGCAATTACAGCGCTACCGACTGTGCCCCATCGATGACGGTCACTTTATGTTCCAAATTAAGCGGTTGCAGCAGCCGTCTGGAATTATGCAACACT